>NC_052047.1:58573589-58811089 GCF_903992535.2 Arvicola amphibius
AGAGTTGGGCTTTTGGCTTTTCCTTACAGGATAGAGTAGCATGCATGTGTTCTTTGGAAGTTTGGGGTTAGCATTAAGTCAGTATTTTATAGTTTGTGTATTTTGTTCCTCCATTTCTTCTTCAGTCTAGGCTACTTTTATTTTTACTAACATTTACACATAAATGAATATCACTAGTTAAATTGATTCCTATTAATTTTCATGGTCTTATGCTATTCCATTATATACATTTATTATACTTCAGTTATCCATTCATCTTGTGAATTGACATTCCATTTTTATTTTTCCTTTTATTATTTATAAATTAAATTTTATGTATATAATATAGCTCAATGCTGTAAAGTTCACAGACTTCGTGGAGTAGTTAAATCTAGTTAGTTAACAAGTACATTTCTTCACATTGCTATTATTTTCTGTGGCTTGTAACCTTCAATTTGATGTCATTATGTTGAAGAGTACAATGCATTACCATTAACCATAATTATGCTATACAATAAATAGATCTCTCAAGCATATTCCTCCCACTTAACTCTAATTATACATTTCTTTGACCAACATATGCCCTTCCTTCCTTGCACTTTACACCCTTACCTCTGGGAACCACAATACTATTATATATACACACATGTCCTTTAAATTAAACCACATCATTGCAAATGACAGGATTCAATTCATTATTTACAGATGAATAGTATTTCACATGTAAAAAAATTACTTGCAAATTGATAGATACTTAGGTGGACTTTAATCTTGGCTACTGAGCTGTACTCTAATAAGTTGATCATGCAGACTTGCAGAGTTCAGGACACTGATTTATCTCCTCTGGATGAATGCCCAGGACTGGAGTTGCTGATCACTGAGGTTTTTAGCATTTTTTTTTGGTCATTATTGGTCATGTGTACATCTTTGGAGAAATGTAATTATATTTTTTGCCCATTTAAAGAAATCAAAAAATCTTTTAAATAATTTTTATGTGTATGGGTGTTTTGTCTGGCCATATATATGTGAACCATTTGTGTTAAATACCCACAGAGGCCAGGAGAGGGTGTCAGATCCTCTGGAATTGGAATTGTTGTTACCCACCATTGTGGGTGTTGAGCATCAAACCTGGGTCCTCAAACCTGAGTAACAAGTGCTCTTAAACACCAATCAATGTCTCCAACTCCCTTTGTCCATTTTAAAAACAAGGTCGTTTGCCTTAAATTGAAGAAAGTGGAAATACTTGGGTCATAAGTCAGGTTCTAGTGAAGCATGATTTTAGTGCACTCTATCACCAGTGAAGAGACCTTCCTACTGTCCTTCATCTCAGGTCTAAGGTTTATAAATTTCTGTCTGATCTCATTTCATTATTTTGACAATCAATGGGTGTTCAGCTCAACAGTGTACATGCAAACAGAGGCACATATGGAGACATTCTGACTCACAAGAGAGGAGCCTTGGAAACCTGGCAGCTGGGCTCTGTTTGGGCAGAGGGCTGGAAAGGATAGAAAGTTCCATGTTCTAATTATCTTCCAACCACTGTCGGGCAAAGCTCCATTAGGCCTACCTTCCTGGCACTTCTGATTACCAGGTTGTGACATTTTGAGGAAACACAAGAGAGTCTCTTTACACATACATCATGGGAATGGAAAATGTGCAGATCTGCTGTTCCAGAGTAACACAGGCCTCCCTGATTCTCCGTTGAATCTTCTGGACGGTTCTGAGAATCTCTAGAAACAGATCTGTTAGTCTTGTGTTCTCTAAGGACATATCCTCTTGCTATCATGTGGAAACCTTGCATCTCACCTGTCTTGTTCTAACTTGTGTTTGTTAGCTATAGCGACAACTCGATCACACATCAGGCAGAAACCCTATGCATAGACCTTAGGGGCATGCTTACATAGAATGTATGAGCAGTCCCCAGATTCACTCCCCACTGCCCTGCAATGAGCAGTCCTTAGCTTTTTCCTACCCCTGCAAATGTACAGTGTCTCTGGCCCTGCTTATAAATGCAACACATACTTCTTAGGCTGAGTTTTCCCTACCAAGATAGTGTTGTTTCTCTCCCTGATTCAGTGCTTCCTCTAGGGCCCCACTGTCTTTCCATCATTGCCAGTTGTGAATATACTGTCGGAGCACATATTAGATGAGGAGTGTGATCTTGTCATATTAATTCACAGAGAGCAGCGCCAGGTTTCAGATTCAGTTACCCACCACCTCACTTTTTCTTGAGATGAAACTGATGCAGGCATATTTCCATGCTATAGTTTGCAACATGTATATTTTATGAGAATGATGATAAAAAAGCTTTTGGTATTTTTCTAACACATGGTCTCATCTTAATGTAACTTAGGCTGACCTCAAACTCCCCATAAACCCAAGGATGTCCTTGAACTCCAGATCCTCCTGCTTTCGTCTCCCATGTGCTAGGATTCTATGTACATTCCACTATGCCAAGAGCATTTTGACATTTTATCTCAAAATATATCACCCTGTCTTTAAATATACACATATGTATCAAAGCATCCATTCTCCAACCCTTGCAGAGAGATTCAGGGAATTTAACTAAGTTTGGTGTCTTCTTGGAAAAGGTAAAAGAACAGCTACTCATGGGCCATTAGATACATGTATTATTCTAGACTCTCCACATGCTAGTCTAGCAAACTCGTTGGGTGGAGAAGAAACCAGAGCTCATTTTTACAACACTAACACTCACAGTGGGGGATGGGCAAAGTGCTGTGCTCATGGAAGAAATATTTCCTTCTTTGACTTGGCTTCAACTTATATTATAATAAAAAATGGGAGAAGCACTTATGGTTAATTTAACAGATCCATTAGTGAAAGAACCCTTAGAAATCCATCCAGACTTTTCATTATATAAATAGAGGGGACTTCTCAGATGGGAAAAAATGCCTTGTTCAAACTCAGATCATAGGAGCCAAGTGCCACTTCTTCATCATCCTGTGGCCAAATAATTCTCTACAGCTAATTCTGAATCACAGCTCTCCCTACACTTTCCATTGATGGCTGTTACTGGCTAGTAATGGCTCATGGTATTTACTTTTCCAATGTCTAACATTTCACCATGTAGCAAGACTCTGCCACATTGGAAAAAGAAGGTTTTGATGGTGAAATCAGCTCAGACCTAACACTATTTAAGAAACTTGATGAACAAGCATTGTTAACTCAGGAAGGTGTTGGCTTCCAATATTGTAAGTGTCAGTTCTTAAAGTTAGGTGAATTATTTCGTGCATGACAAGTCTATTAATTTTCTTTAAAAAGTGGGTCTGGTTAGTCCTCGATTCCTGGTCAGATTAGACAAACCTTGAGAGTAATAGTAATTTATTGGCTAATTCTCTAGGACTTATTAGGACCCCAAGTACTTCTATAGTGGATGGTTGGTCTCTCTACTCAACTCATCTTGCCTCTAGCTCAGTTCTGGTTTGTGATTCTTTTGAGTCCAAAATGGGACTTTACACCATTTACCATTCTTAGTGGTAAGAAGATAATTCTCCATCCCCTGCATGGACCACATAGTGTTTACCATTCATTGGGATTAGAGCATGAAGCCAATTTGGCTTGACAAACCTGAGTCACCTCTGCCCCATCCCTAAACACCAAGAGTAAAAATATTGCAGAAAAATGTGGAGTAAGGGAGCAAGAAGTACCCAAAGACAGAGGCTTGCAGAACAGACAAAACTGGAGCATTAAGGCTGCAGCAAGGGTCTACCATGTTTTCAAAGGTTATATATTCTGAGCTGTAGCGTCTACACTTTGGTCTCCTTCTAGATGCTACTATCTATCTTACTGACTGTGTCCTTTTCTGTACAGAAACTTCTCTTTACAGTTTCAAGAGATTCCATTCATTAATTGTTTCTCTCAGTGTCCGTGCTACTGGTGTTATATTTAGGAAGTGGTTTCCTGTGTCCATGCATTGAAGGCTACTTCCCCCTTTCTCTTCTATCAGGTTCAGTGTGGTTAGATTTATATTGAGGTTTTTAATCCATTTGGAATGGAGTTTTGTGCATGGGGATAGATATGGATTTATTTTCATTCTGCACATGGTCATCTAGTTATGTGAGGTAAATTTTCTAATCATGTTTCACCAGTAACAAACGAATAAGGTGCAATTTAGAAGGTGGACAAAGACAGAGTTAGTATCATTGTTCTCCTGGTAGCCCTGAGTAGTTGTTGTTGGGGTTGGGTGTGTCTACTTTTGAGGTTGTGAAGTAGCCAAAAGGTGTTATCCTTCGGTGGCCTGACTCACTGTTGTTGGGGGGACCAGTAGAGTTCCTCATGTGACACCTTCAGCTTCTTGATATTTTAAGAGCTCCTGTTGAACCTAACAGTGTGTGTGTGTGTGTGTGTGTGTGTGTGTGTGTGTGTGTGTGTGTATTAGGGGGCACTCTCCTAGCTCTCTCCTGTCACTCAGAACTTTCATCAGTACCTGTCTCATTCCTCCTCATGGTTGAAATACCCAGGGTGCCCTTTTCAGATAATGTTTGCCTGTAGCCATTAAGGGTATGCATAAAGACTAAAACCTGCCACCAGGATTGCTTTAGACAATCAAATACTTGGAGACAGAGAGTCTGCAAACATTTCTGGGCAGTAGCTGTTTTATTTGAAATAACATATTTGGTATCATAGCATCGTTTTTTTTTTTGCTTTAATTATATTTATTTATTTATTTATTTTCTCTTTTTTTATTCAAGATTTCCATCTCCTCCCCTCCTCCTCCCCCTTCCCTCCCCTCCCTTCCACCCATACCCCCACTCCACCCCTCTCCAAAGACAAAAGAGCCATCAGGGTTCCCTTCACTATGTTAAGTCCAAGGTCCTCCCAGCTCCCCCTAAGTCCAGGAGGTGAGCAACCAAACTGACAAGGCTCACAGTGAGCCCGTCCATGCTGTAGAGTTCATGTTCATTGCCATTGTCCTTGGTTTCTCAGTCCTCCTCCACCATCAGCCATATTCAGAGAGTCCGGTTTGCTCCCCTGTTCCATCAGTCCCATTCCGACTGGACTTGGTGGTCTCCCCTTAGATCTGTCCCACCGTCTCAATGGGTAAAAGCACTCCTCATGGTCCTGGCTTCCTTGCTCATGATCTCACTCCTTTTGCTCCTCATCAGGACCTTGAGAGCTCAGTCTGGTGCTCCTATGTGGGGCTCTGTCATTTTCTCCATCCAATGCCAGGTGAAGGTTCTATGGTGATATGCAAGATATTCATGAGTATGGCAATAGGATCTGGACATTTCTGGCACCCTCTCCTCAGCTGCCAAGGAACTAGCTGGGGGCGTCTTCCTGGACACCTGGGAACCCCTCTAGAGTCAAGTCTCTGCCAACCCTAGAATGGCTCCCTTAACTAAGATATATAATTCCTTGTTCCCATATCTACCCTTCCTATATCCCAACCATCCTATTCCCCCAAGCTCTTCCCATCCTCCACTTCACACTTTTCTCTCCCCAACCCCCCATCCCCCCCATCCCACCCCACCCCCATGTTCCCATTTTTTGTCCGGCAATCTTGTCTACTTCCAATATCCAGGAGGATAACTATATGTTTTTCTTTGGGTTCACCTTCTTATATAGCTTCTCTAGGATTTTTTACGAATTATAGGCTCGATGTCCTTTATTTATGGCTAGAAACCAATTATGAGTGAGTACATCCCATGTTCATCTTTTTGGGCCTGGGTTACCTCGCTCAGGATGGTGTTTTCTATTTCCATCCATTTGCATGCAAAATTCAAGATGTTATTGTTTTTTACCGCCGAGTAGTACTCTAATATGTATATATTCCACACTTTCTTCATCCACTCTTCCACTGAAGGGCATCTAGGTTGTTTCCAGGTTCTGGCTATTACAAATAATGCTGCTATAAACATAGTTGAACAAATGCTTTTGTAATATGATTGGGCATCTCTTGGGTAAATTCCCAATAGTGGGATTGCTGGGTCCTGGGGTAGGTTGATCCCAAATTTCCTGAGAAACCTCCACACTGCTTTCCAAAGTGGTTGCACAAGTTTGCATTCCCGCCAGCAATGGATGAGTGTACCCCTTACTCCACATCCTCTCCAGCAAAGGCTATCATTGGTGTTTTTGATTTTAGCCATTCTGACAGGTGTAAGATGGTATCTCAGCGTTGTTTTGATTTGCATTTCTCTGATTGCTAAGGAGGTTGAGCATGCCCTTAAGTGTCTTTTGGCCATTCGAACTTCTTCTGTTGAGAATTCTCAGTTCAGTTCAGTGCCCCATTTTTTAATTGGGTTAATTAGCATTTTAAAGTCTAGTCTCTTGAGTTCCTTATATATTTTGGAGATCAGGCCTTTGTCTGCTGCAGGGTTGGTGAAGATCTTTTCCCAGTCAGTAGGTTGCCTTTTTGTCTTAGTGACAGTGTCCTTTGCTTTACAGAAGCTGCTCAGCTTCAGGAGGTCCCATTTATTCAATGTTGCCCTTAATGTCTGTGCTGCTGGGGCTATACAGGAAGCGGTCTCCTGTGCCCAAATGTTGTAGAGTACTTTCCACTTTCTCCTCTAACAGGTTCAGTGTGTTCAGATTGATATTGAGGTCTTTAATCCATTTGGACTTGAGTTTTGTGCATGGTAATAGACACGGATCTACTTTCATTCTTCTACAGGTTGACATCCAGTTATGCCAGCACCATTTGTTGAAGATGCTTTCTTTCTTCCATTGTGTGCTTTTAGCTCCTTTATCAAAAATCAGGTGTTCATATATTTGTGGGTTAAGATCTGGGTCTTCTATTCGATTCCATTGGTCGACTTTTCTATTTTTATGCCAATACCAAGCTGTTTTCCATACTGTAGCTCTGTAATAGAGTTTGAAGTCAGGGATGGTAATGCCTCCAGAAGTTCTTTTATTGTATAAGATTGTTTTGGCTATCCTGGGTTTCTTGTTCTCCCATATAAAGTTGATTATTGTCCTCTCAAGATCTGTGAAGAATTTTGATGGGATCTTTAAGGGGATTGCATTAAATCTATAGATTGCCTTTGGTAGTATTGCCATTTTTACTATGTTGTTCCTCCCAATCCAAGAGCAAGGGAGATCCTTCCATTTTCTGGTGTCCTCTTCAATTTCTTTCTTCAAAGACTTAAAGTTCTTGTCAAATAGGTCTTTCACTTCCTTGGTTAGAGTTACCCCAAGATATTTTATGCTATTTGTGGCTATCGTGAAAGGTGACGCTTCTCTGATTTTTTTCTCTGCTTCCTTATCCTTTGTATATAGGAGGGCGACTGATTTTTTGGAGTTGATCTTGTATCCTGCCACACTACTAAAGGAGTTTATCAGCTGTAGGAGTTCTTTGGTGGAGTTTTTCGGGTCGCTTATGTACACTATCATATCATCAGCAAATAATGAAAGTTTAACTTCTTCCTTTCCAATTCAAATCCCCTTGATCCCCTTGTTTTGTCTTATTGCTATTGCTAGAACTTCAAGTACTATATTGAAGAGATAAGGAGAGAGTGGACAGCCTTGTCGTGTTCCTGAATTTAGTGGGATAGCCTTGAGTTTCTCTCCATTTAATTTGATGTTAGCTGTCGGCTTGCTGTAAATAGCCTTTATTATATTTAGGAATGACTCCTGTATCTCTAATCTCTCCAAGACCTTTATCATAAAGGGGTGCTGAATTTTGTCAAATGCTTTTTCTGCATCTAATGAGATGATCATATGGTTTTTATCCTTCAGTTTATTTATATGATGGATTACATTGATAGATTTTCGTATGTTGAACCAGCCCTGCATCTCTGGGATGAAGCCTACTTGATCATAGTGGATAATTTTTCTAATGTGTTCTTGGATTCTGTTTGCCAGTATTTTATTGAGAATTTTTGCATCGATGTTCATAAGTGAGATTGGCCTGTAATTCTCTTTCTTGGTTGAGTCTTTGTGTGGTTTAGGTATCAGGGTAATTGTAGCTTCATAAAAGGAATTTGGCAATGACTGTTCTGTTTCTATATTATGAAATATCTTAAGGAGTATAGGTATTAGGTCTTCTTGGAAGTTCTGGTAGAATTCTGCATTGAACCTATCAGGTCCTGGGCTCTTTTTGGCAGGGAGGTTTCTGATAACAGTTTCTAATTCTTCGTGACTAACAGGACGATTTAGAGCATTTACCTGGTCCTGGTTTAACTTCGGTATATGGTATTTATCTAAAAAACTGTCCATTTCTTTTACATTTTCCAATTTTGTGGCATACAGGCTTTTGTAGTAAGATCTAATGATTCTCTGAATTTCCTTTGTGTCTGTGGTTATGTCCCCTTTTTCATTTCTGATCTTATTAATTTGTGTGTTCTCTCTCTGCCGTTTGATTAGTTTGGCTAGGGGTTTGTCAATCTTGTTGATTTTCTCCAAGAACCAGCTTTTTGTTTCATTGATTCTTTGGATTGTTTTCTGTGTTTCTATTTTGTTGATTTCTGCCCTCAGTTTGATAATTTCCAGTCTTCTACTCCTCCTAGGTGAGTCTGCTTCTTTCTTTTCTAAAGCTTTCATGTGTGCTATTAAGTCTCTAATGTGTGCTTTCTCTGTTTTTTTTTTAAGTGGGCACTTAGTGCTATGAATTTTCCTCTTAGCACTGCTTTCATAGTGTTCCATAAGTTTAAGTATGTTGTGTCTTTATTTTCATTAAATTCAAGAAAGACTTTAATTTCTTTCTTTATTTCTTCCTTGACCCAGGTGTGGTTCAGTAGTTGACTGTTCAGTTTCCATGAGTTTGTAGGCTTTCTGGGGGTAGCATTGTTGTTGAATTCTAATTTTAGTCCATGGTGATCCGATAAGATGCAGGTGGTTACTAATATGTTTTTGTAACTGTGGAAGTTTGCTTTGTTACCGAGTATGTGGTCAATTTTCGAAAAGGTTCCATGAGCCGCAGAGAAGAAGGTATATTCTTTCCCGTTTGGGTGGAATGTTCTATAGATGTCTGTTAAGTCCATTTGGTTCATCACCTCTATTAAGTCTCTTAATTCTCTGTTAGGTTTCTGTCGAATTGACCTGTCCATTGGTGAAAGAGGAGTGTTGAAGTCTCCCACTATCAGTGTGTTTGGTTTGATGGCTGCCTTGAGTTCTAGTAATGTTTCTTTTATATAAGTGGGTGCTTTAGTATTAGGGGCATAGATATTCAGGATTGAGACTTCATTCTGATGGATTTTTCCTGTAATGAGTATAAAGTGTCCCTTTCCATCTCTTCTGATTGATTTTAGTTTGAAGTCAACTTTGTTAGAAATTAGTATGGCCACACCCGCTTGTTTCTTAGGGCCATTTGCTTGATAAACCTTTTCCCAACCCTTTACTCTGAGTAGATGTCTGTCTTTGTGGTTGAGGTGTGTTTCTTGTAAACAGCAGAATGTTGGATCCTGTTTTCGTATCCAATCTCTTAGCCTGTGCCTTTTTATAGGTGAATTGAGTCCATTGATATTAAGTGATATTAATGACCAGTGGATGTTAACTCCGGTTGTCATTTTTTATTTGGTAGTAGAGATTGTGTGTTTCCTTTCTTTGAGATGTGCGGGTGAAGGGTCACTAGATGTCTGAGTTATTTTGGGCAATGCTGGACTCCTTTGTTTGTGAATTTCCTTCTATTACTTCCTGTAAGGCTGGATTTGTGGCTATGTATTGTTTAAATTTGTTTTTATCCTGGAATATTTTGTTTTCTCCATTTATAGTGAATGAAAGCTTGGCTGGGTATAGTAATCTGGGCTTGCATCCATGGTCTCTTAGTTTCTGCAAAACATCTATCCAGGACCTTCTGGCTTTCATGGTTTCCATAGAGAAGTCAGGTGTTAGTCTGATAGGTTTTCCTTTATATGTTACTTGACCTTTTTCCTTTGCAGCTCTTAATATTCTTTTTTTTATTCTGTATGTTTTGTGTTTTGATTATAATATGGCGAGGAGATGTTTTTTTTTGATCCAGTCTATTTGGTGTTCTGTAAGCTTCTTGAACCTTAATAGGAATATCTTTCTTTAGGTTTGGGAAGTTTTCTTCTATAATTTTATTAAATATATTTTCTGGGCCATTGAGCTGTAATTCTTCTCCTTCTTCTATGCCTATGATTCTTAGGTTTGGTCTTTTTATTGTGTCCCAGATTTCCTGAATGTTTTGTGATGAGAATTTGTTGGATTTGCTGTTTTCTTTGATCAGTGCGTTTATTTTCTCTATGGTATCTTCAGAATCTGAGATTCTTTCTTCTATCTCTTGTATTCTGTTGGTTATGCTTGTTTCTGTAGTCTCTGTTCATTTACATACATTTTCCATATCCGGCTGGCCCTCAGGTTGTGTTTTCTTCCTTGCCTCCATTTTAGTTTTCAAGTCTTGCACTGTTTCCATTATCTGTTTGATTGTTTTTTCTTGGTTTCCTAGGATATCATTTACGGATTTACTCAATTCTTCAAACTTTTTGTTATTCTTCTCGTCCATTTCCTTAAGGGAGTTTTTCACCTCCTGTTTAAGGGACTCTATTACTTTCATAAAGTCAATTTTTTCTACTTCTTCTTGATTAGTGTGTTCAAGTCCTCCTGTTATAACTTCGTTGGGTTCTGGTGCTTTCATGTTGTTTTTCAAATTGTTGGAGGAATTCTTGCATTGGCGCCTGCCCATTTCTTCCTCTGAATAATCCCCTTTGGGTCTTCTTTTAGAAGTTCAATTCCCCCCAATGAATTCAATTCACTCACCCCAATGAATGATGGATCCTCTGGCAGACTGTCAGGTCTCCTTGCAGGCCAAGCAGCTCGCTGACAAAGGGCCTGCCTTGCTGGAGGCAGACTAATGAAGGAGGGGACCTCCCACCGGCCTGGGTGCACTCAATTCCAGGACCCCGGCGCCCAAACAGGCTGAGCTGTGGGATTTTGTGGCTCCAAAGACGGGAGGATGAGGCGGGGTCTCATAGCATCGTTTTTATAGTTGGAATATACATGCATTCAACACTAAATAAAAGAACTCAGGCAATCGTTTTTTCAGACTGACTTCTCAAAAGTAATGCTCAACAAATCCTCGGTGGGCAGTGATGCTCTGAAGATAGGTGGGAAGGATACAAGACAGAGAGGAACCTCTGCACCTCCATGGCTTCAGTTGCTCCCTTAGCTCCTTCAGGTCAAAGTTCAAATGTTATCACAGTACCTGCCCCCTCCACACTGTTTCCAGCATCTCACGCACAGTGCCTTTGCAATTTGCCCTGTCCCTCCCTGCACTACTCCTCTCTTGGCACTCAGCATAGCAGACATACTGTGGACTGCCTTGCTTTTATTCTGCACCCCCATTGAGATTTCCCCCTGTATTTCTTCCCCGTGGTTGCCTACTCTGCTCATTGCTGTCCTCAGGATCCAACTCTGCTTGGCACCTAGAAGGCTCCTGACAGACACTCTTTGAACAATCCAACCCCATTGCATGTGCAGGTCTACAATTACTAGTTTGTTTTCTCCCTTTCGTGGATATAGCTGTCCCTTGGTATCCATGGAGATTAGTTCCAGGACTTCCTGCAGACACTAAAGTCTATGGATGCTCAGGTTACTTACATAAAATGGTTTAGTGTTTGCATAGAACTGACACAACCTTCTGTAGACTTTAAATCATCTTTAGGTTACTGGTAATGCCTAGGGCATTAAAAACACTATTAAGTGCTTGTTAAACTGTATTGTCAAGGGAATGCTCACAGGAAAACTGTTAATGTTTGTTTAGTATAACACACATTTTAAAAAATATTTTCAATCCGTGAATGTGAAATCTACAGAGAAAGAGGTTCATTATATATATTCAACATCCTTCTATAAATAGGCATCTTTTTGTATAAGTACTTTCTCCCCTCCCTCCTAGCTTGCAGAACTGTTCCTCAATGGGAAAGAAATGAAGGTGCATTGTTTATTTCAAGTAGCTGGGTGTGAAAATTATTGTTGAATGTGATATGGTATCAAACACTAGACTGTTCTACAAGAAGGAAGTGACCTAGCTTCTCCAGGCTAGGGGGAGGTCATAGAGCCTGCTTGTGACCTAGAGCATGTGACCTCTTAAGGAAGAAGTGGCTGAATGTGTCACTGAGAAGTCAGGCAGAACACACATGACAGACTCTGTCCCACAGCTAAGAGAACATGTTTCAGATTCAGGGAGTACCAGTCACACCAAGCAGAGGCTGTCATACTGCTTGGGACAGCTCAAGAGGAAGAGGTTCCAGTAGAGTCTAGTCTCCAGGTTTTCTCATGTTACCATGGAGCTCTCTTTGCTGTCAGGCTGAAAAGCTGCAGCTCACACCTCTGCTGCTTCTCTTCATCATGTTGCTGTGACAACTGTCAGAGTAGTGTCATTGCTGCAGGGCACTCAGCATACTCCTGTGATGCTCAGTTGTCCTTAGAGGCATGGTTGCCTTGTTAAGTTCTAATGCAATGGTAATCACAAGTCACAACTGGGGTTCTGAAACCTTTTTGGTGACATTTGTTTATGGTGTGGTCATCACAGAGCAATAGCATCCATAGGACTTCTGTACAGTATGACATGGCACACAGGCAGCAGCCACTTTGTACTGAGCACTTGAAGTGCAAGCAGTGGTGAAAGAACTAGAACTAAAATTTATTTGATTTGAATTAATTTGAATTTAAGATTGCCACAGGTGGTGGTACAGCAGGGTTTAAATTTCTTTTGTTTTCTATTATTTTGCATGTGTGTGTGCATGCATGTATGCATTGTGTATGCATGTATGTGGGCACGAATGTGGAAGCCCAAGGCTGACAGCAGGCATCTTCCCAAATTACTCTCTACCTTAATCATTGAGGCAGGGTTATTCAGATGAACCTTGAGGTTTCCCATATATCCAGGCTAGTCCTGGCTCCAAGATCATTTCTCTCTACCTTCTGAGTGCTGGAATTACAGGTGGGGTCCCACATCCATCTGGCACTGATAGATTTATCTAGTGTTTAAGTGGATGCTGGGAAGTCTAAAATCAGGTCCTCACAGTTACGTAATAGGTGTTTTATACAGTGAGCTAGCTCTTCAGTTCTAGAACATACATGGATACATACATACATACACATGCACACGCACACACACACACACACACGCACACACACACACACACCTACCAACTGAAAGGGAACATAAGCTATAACTAAGAGTAAGAAAAAACAGCCCAGGAAGAACAGTGGCTTGAGACCTCCTGCATTTAGCTGCCTCTACCCACCGCAGGTGAGGTCTACTGATCCTTGAAATATATAGAATTGCTTTTCTTTCATCCCAGTGAAGTGATAGACTTGTTTGTAAACTAAGAACTTGATCACAGGTCATAGAATTGTCTTTTGACAGGGCTCTCTAGAGAGACATAAGAAAACATATAAATCACACAGAAAGAGATTTATTCTGAGTAATTGGCTCCTGGGGTTATAGGATCTGAGAGATCCTACCATATAAAAGGTAAAGACCTGATGGCAGAAGATACAAAATAATCCCACACTAGTTTAGAATTACATATAATAAAAGGTTATTTATTTAGGGGAGACTTAACAGATCACTGTCCTAGACCACAGTCCTCTGCACAAATGGGGAACAGGAACCGAATATAGCAGCCTGAAGTGAGAACCAGAAACAAGAGAGTGAGTGCAAGTTTTACAGCTGCATTTATAGTATAAGAGACCATGCCCAAGTGGGTTGGTATTCTAAAGGTTGTTTGCTGAAGGAGCTCCTACAGTGGAGACTAGGGAAGCCAGTGGTACAATTCCACCTGATGTCAGAAATCTAAGAACCAATTGAGTTGATGTAAATGCCAGCCCAGGGGCAGAATTGCTGTAACTCAGTTCAAATTGGTATCCTGGTATCCCAGGAGAAAGAGCCCCTTTCTTGTGCTTTCTCTCCCTGCAGATTCACATGGAAGGTGATTATAGAGTCATAATTTACACAGTGTCTTAGGGTTTCAATTGCTGTGAAGAGACACCATGACCATGGCAACTCTTGTAAAGGACAATATTTAATTGGGACTGGCTTAAAGTTTCAAAAGTTTAGTCCATTATCATGGTGGAAAATGGTGACATGCAGACAGACACAGTGCTGGAGCTAAGTGATTGGCAGGCAACAGGAAGTAAACTGAACTAGGTGTAGCTTGAGCATAGAAGACCTAAAAGCTGGCCACCACAATGACACACTTCTTTCAATAAGGTCACACCTACTCCAAAAAGGTCACATCTCCTAATACTGCCACTCCCCATGAGTTTACAGGCACCAATTACATTCATACCACCACACATGTCAATCTCAGAAGCACTCTCCCAGAAATACCTAGCAGTAATATTTAGTCTAGACACCCTCATGGAATTGTCATGGTGACAATTAAATATGATACCATTAGCATATTGACAAGAAATGGGATCTGTGGAGATCCTGAACCCGTCTCTAAACCAAGGGACCAGACCTTGGACAGACAGCAATCCAGAAAGAGAAGCCTCCTGAGGACCAACCACTGGCTAGTCACTATGATGGCCCCTAATCTTCAAACTTTACAACGAAAAGAACCAGAGAAGACAAGGACAACATACTGAATTTCCACTTTGGGTTGCTACTGTTATTTTACTTTTACTTATTCAACTTTGTACAAATTTACACAGAACGGCTAGAACAAAACAGTTAGGCTTGAACTCAGGACTCTAGTTTTCAAGGCAATGCCCTTCTTCCATGCCAGTAAATCTGCCCGAGGCAGAGAATATAGCTTGATGCACTTGAACTGACCTGGAAGGACTCTTCTTATGTGACCAAGTCAAATAGGGAAGGCCTGGAAGTACACACTTGGAGACTTTGGCTCCATTTTACAGAGTCATATTTAAACTGAAATCTACTTTCTAGTGCTCTTGTGGTAATCTTTAATGCTTCGGGGAGGGTTTTTTTCTTTCTTTTAGAAAACAAGTGTTTCTCCTGGAATATTGCCTGCAAATGGAGCCTTTTGTAAGATGAAGTCAGGATGGGAGATCACTAAGAAGTTTCTGGATGACCCTAGTTAGTCTATGCTTCTGGGATGCAGTGAATGGTGCCCTTTATGGCTGGCCAATAAAAGGGATGCAAGACAGACACTGATGTCACTAAAGAGAAGGGGGTAACAATTGAGGTTTTCTCATCATCTCTGCTCCAGGAACTGTGAGTGGGCTGTTTATGACAGTGAGGATGCTCCAGCTTCCTCCCAATTCTTTGTTCTGAGCTAATGGGCCAAGCAGTGCTTTAATTAATATAGTTTCTGTGCGAATATTTCAGGTCTGGGTGGCTGGGAATGAAAGAGCAGCCTCCACTTACAGGTGACTCTTTGATTCTCTCATTAAAATGTGAGTTTGTGATGGATTATTTTGTTATGGTATATTTCTAGAACATAGAACAAGATCTGGCATGTAGTAGGTGCTCCCCAAATATTCCTAGGAAGGAAGAAGGGAGGGAGGAAGGAAAAGGGAGATAGGGAAGGGAGAGGAGGAGAAAGGGAGAGGGGGAAGAGGTATTCAGAGAGCTCTGTGGGGCCAGGCACATTTATCTTTGCCTGACAAATAGTTGTATATATATATATTATGGGGTATCATGTGATGTTTTGATGTATGCAAATGCCATGGAATGATTAAGTGAAGTCAAAGAACATATCACCATCTAGTGTTCCCCACAGTGTTTTGTAGTGAGAAACATCAAAAAAGACTTTTTTATTTTTAGGGATTCAAAAATACGCAGTACATTTTCAGCTGTGTTTCCTATCAAGAGATGGCTAAGATTTGCTCCTTCAGCTGGTCTTGCTTTACTTAGTGCCACACAGAGATCGCCAGGAAGAATTCAGAGCCCTGGTGCAAGACCATGGAAATAAGAAATGAACCAGTCTAGATTTCCAACCAGTGGCAGTGAGGCTTTCATATGCAAAGCATGTGCCATTCCTACTGGAAGCTGAAGGGCAAAGGGGACTGAGAAAGTGAGAGGCAAGACAAAGCACATTGCCTTAAAGAAGCTTCCAGAAATCTGTCTACAGAGCTGGGCTGAGCAATGTGGCCCCAACAGGAGTGCTAGTTTACTGTACACTGGAAGTCCGTTCCACGTGGCTGACAGGGAAGACTTCCCATCTTGCTTAGTCTTACTTCATTCCAGACTAAACCGCAGCCTGTAGCTAGAAGTGGCTGTTCTGGTTATTGTAGTCACGGTAGCTTCACATCAGGACCTGAAGTTTACAGAGGCACCAGAAGACCATTGTTTGTGTTGTGGGGAGGGCTTTGTGAGGGAATCTTTGGAGATCTGTGGGAGGAATGGGGGGGGGGGCTAATAATCATCAGGTGATGAGGTCAAATGAGGAAACTGACCTTTGTATTGTTAATTAAAAACGTGTGTGTGTGTGTGTGTGTGTGTGTGTGTGTGTGTGTGTGTCTGTGTGTGAGTGTGTGTGTGAGCGCGCGCACGCAGGCAGGCACATTCTGCCAAGGATGGAATTCTGTAGCTGAGGTATGTCCCCAGCCATTGACTCTCATCTTGAAGATAATTGACTTGGCCAGATTTTTACATCTAGGAGATAATTTGATAAACCATGATCTTCAGGAAGAAACTGGATGAGATGGGTTGGAAATTGGGCAGCAGAAGCCTGGAGCCAGCTGTGGGGCTATGGCTGTCTGAGTCCTTCACGGAGAATGCCAGGACTATTAAATGATCCACAGAAAATTAATGAATAAATAAATTAATTAAGATCCCATTTTAAACCTCCTCTCTCAAAGCCAGTATTCCTAGTTTCCCAGGCTGCCTCAGCACTCTTGGGTACAACCAATACTTCTGCTTCAGCATCCAGAGTGTCTGGGACTACAGTTATGTGACACCATACTCTATTTTTAATTCTTTTAGGCAGCATAACTTTATTTGATTAGCTGTAAATGTAGTTCTTAATTCTTAGCACAAGCTCCATTTGTTGCCGCCGTTTGAGCCAGTTTAAGAAACAATGGGTCATCAGTAGAAAGGTCAGACACTGAATATTCTCTCAGATGCACATCCTAGCTTCAAATTTTTACATATGGTTATATAGGAATGGGTATAGAAGATTCAAAAATGGTCTTGAGTGGGGAAACAGATTTTAAGGAAGGGGAATGGGGATGGTACTAGAACATTTGTCCTGAAAGTAGAGAGGGGCAGGGGAGTTAAACTAGGACAGGAAGATGACAGAAGAGGATCAACCAAAATTAGGTGTGAAAATACCATAGGGAAACCTGAATTTCTTTATCCTGATTTAAAAAAAAATAAAAGAATTTTAGTATCATAGTACTTGAAGTATTATAATTGTTCTTTGAATTTCTGTATGCTCAAGGGGGGAAATTTACCAGAGTCATTAAATCAGTAGTGGGCTTAAACAGAGATGAATAATAATACCGTTTCTTGTCTGTTTATCCATCCTGCGATTCAGTGACTACCAAGGCATGATACTATGAATCAAAGACACTGCCATTTTGGAAATCCATTAAATGATGTATTGGGGAGGAAAAGATAGCTAGGTAGCTGCTAGAACCTAACAGATACAGAGCCCTGTGGGGGCTGGGGGGACAATGACCGTGCACCGTGCAGCCAAGAACTAGGGAATGGCCAGTCCTTTGTTTTAAAATATAATCTCTTTTATTTTTGATATTATAAGTACGTATTTACCCCTTCTTTTCCCTCCATTCAAACTTTTCCATATTCCCCTCATTGCTCTGTTTCAAAAGCATGGCCTCTTGTTTCGTTATACTTTCTTCTTTGTTCTGGCTTTCCTGTAGATCTGTTTGTTGTCTTCTGATGGGTTGCTGGCCCAAGTGGTGTAGCTGCCATGGGCACACTAATGACTGCATTCAAGATCATGTGTTTGCATATCTTCAGCTGTAACCACAGGCAAAGATCCACTGTCATGTATTCCTGGTTCAGACATGAGGAGCGGGGAGGCAGGGATCCAGCAACCACAACCGGTGATGGAGAGTCAGAGGAATGACTATTGTCAGAGCTTGAGCCACAGACGTGCATCTGTCACTGTTCACCTTTGCTGCCCTACTGTGAAAATGTTGACTGAGCTTGGGGTCCAGTTGAGAAATGAAGACCTGACAGGCATTAATGCCTACAATAAACACAGACAGGAGCTCAGGCATTAGAGCTGGCAGTCAGAATGTAAACACAGCCTGGCTGGTCAGCACCACTAATTGTGCTTCCCCACTGAGCTCATTAGCTTCCTTCTGGTCCACCTTTTATAGCTTGTGTTCCAGGCCTGGAGGCAGCCTTTGCCTGCAGCTAAGATATACCTGCACCCTTTACTCCATAAATTACCTGTGAAGACATAAAGAATTTCATGCTACAGTGCAGGAACCCCTGGGATGAGAGGTTCTATGTTGTAGCATGATGGAAGAAGTGTAGGAAAGAATATGTATGTAATCACTTCTCATAGTGTTTGAAAAACATCATCATTTACAACTACCATTGCTACTATTATTAGTAGTAATTGATACTGTATCTGAATGCAAGCCATGGCATTTATGTGGAGGTCAGAGGACAGTTTTGTGAACTCATCTCGTATCCTCCAGTCTTATGTTGTTTCAGAGATCCAAAGATGGAACTCAGGCTTGTAGGCAAGCGTCTCTACCTTCTGAGCCATCTTCTTCTTGGTCCTGACCTCTCCTATACTTGACTGTTTTTCAGAAAGGCAGCAAAATGTAATAATAAATCTATGTATATAGCTATGGTACATGCAGAGTTACCCAAATAAATATTTAAAGAGTTGAGACCACTCAGAGTCCACATACATCAATCCTATTTGTTTGGAGGTGTGCGTGAAAGAACCCCTGTGCCATTTTGAACATGTTTTTATTCTTTAATGCACCAGGCAATCAAAGTGCTGTGTTTGCCACTTATAAAGTTAGCAAAACAGTTTTTTTTAAAAAATTAAAACAATGTAGATTTTTCAGAAAAAGTTCTGAGTAAAACAATGAAAACATGGTATGATGGGAGAAAGCAATAGGAATAAGGAAAGAAGATCAAAGGCGAAGGACTGACATTTCCCTCTTCCTTCCACCCTCACAGAAATGCTCTACATCCTTTGTGCCAAGTGTTGTCTTTACCAGCCTGCCAAGTGGCTCATTTCCTCTTTCAGCAACTATTTCTGGAGCATTCTTTGTGGCAGCAGGTACTCTTTGAGACATTCAGAGAGGATCAGCAAATGAACAAATTTGTTCTCATTTCCTTTGTGCTTTAATTCTAATGTGCACACGGATTGTTCAGGAAAACATAAAAGGAAAAGAAAAGGAAAAACAGACCAAAACCTTGTGAGCATCAAAGAGAATGTCAAAACTGAAGCCACAAGCATGGACCCCTTATGTGTCCAAGCTATGTTATGGTTGCTAGCTTCATATTTTTGTGGGACTCCTAACAGTGGGAGTGAGGGTGTCTCTGATTCTTGTACCTGCTCTTGGGACCCTTTTCCTCCTACTGGTCACCTCATCCAGCCTTGACATTGGGTTTGTGCCTAGCCTTGCAACTTGTTATGCCATGTTTGGTGGATATGCCTGGAAGCCTGCTCTTTTTTCTTTTCTTTTCTCTTTTTTTTGGAAGGGAAGCAGAGAGAGTTCAAAGGTGGGGGGTGCTGGGGGTAGTGGAGGTAGGGGAAGCTGCAGTTGGTTTGTAATGTATATAAATAATACAAATTAAAAACAGAAAAAAGGAGTATATTAAAAGTGATGTTATAGAGGAAAAGGAGAAGAGTGTGAGGTTGTCTGGGTGAGTGGTTTGCATTTTAAACAGGATCCTCAGGGTAGGGCTCACTGAGTTGGCATTTGCACTGAGATTTAAAAGATGAAGGGCATGATGGCTTGGGTGTCATGGAAAGAACACTGGGGCAGAGGTCCAGCCAGTGTCACAGCTCTGAGGGGAAAGAATGATCAGAACCTTGCCAGCTTTAAGGAGCCAAGGTAACTGAGGTGGAATAAGCAAGAGGAGCATTCTGGATGATTCCAGGGAATAAAAGGATGGCCAGGCACTGTGGGGGCAGGACACAGACACAGACAGGTGTTTGAAAAGCCACTGAAAGCTTGTGAACAGAAGTGATATAATCTGACTCATGAACATTTTGGACACATGTTTACAGACATCAGATTTTACAGGTTGTATGAGTCCCATTTGGTAAGTTTTGAAAACTGTTATCACAATGGAGTTAGTTACCTGACATTTTCCTCCTTGGATTTCACTTAGTACCTTGGCTATGGACTGAACATGTCCTTAACAGAACTATTCTTCTCCCTTTGTAGAAAGAGTTTTGTATGTACCATTCCTCTGGAGTGGCTTATTGTGAAACTTAAGCAGATATGTTCGTAAAACCCTCACCATATGCTGGGCACAATACCAGGGACAGGGACTCAGGGAAGGTAGCATCCCCTCTCTCACCAAGTTTGCAGCCTGTTCCTCTCACTCTATGCCAATGGAATTATTAGATCATGCAGCTACCTCTCACCTGGTTCCTGCTACACCTACTGTAGACAGATCTGTGTCTTCTAATCTTTCTGTCTAGGGCCCCTAATGCTGCTCACATAACAGGGCCTTAAACATTTGTTAAATCGAATCATGATAAAAATGTCTCTCTTTGGGCTGCTATCCTCAGCAATGTATCCTGGAATTTTTTTTAATACCTTTATAAACTTACTGTTCCCTCTGTGTCTTAGAATTATCTTTAAAGTCATGCTTTGTAAAACATATCGAAGAGCTCACATCTGCTGGGCTGAGGGTGTTTGAGGCAATAGAAGGAGAAACTATTTAACCATGCCTTTAAAATCAGACCAGGCAATTTCCAAGTGCTGTAAACTCCCGAGTGAAACATGGAAGAGAGCGGCTTTCTTGATTCACAGAGCGAGGCAGGGAATGGCTTTGCACAAGGTCCCGCAGCTCGATACAGCAGTCCAACAAGAACCCAGTCTCCGACCATACCACCTTGGTATCCAGTTGGAGAACTCGCTGGGTGTTATGTGCCTATCCCAGGTGGCTGCAGAGAAGGACAGACGGGAGAGTAAGAATTTGGGTTTGGATACCAGTTGGCCCATTTGGAGCTGTAGAAGAGTGTGGGAAAGAGAGAGGAAACCAAAGGGAACAGCAAAGACTGCCTGTGATAATAAGCCCTCAGTTCAGGCTGGGCTGCGGGCACAGGTGGGTGGCCTCTTCCCTGGTTAGTGCTCGTCTCTGTGGGCTCAGGGTGGAAGCTTCGCTTAGGAGAGACTGCTGCTCTGAGCGGTGCAGTCATGCCAGTGGGCGCTGAGTTCAAAAAAGAGCTGGGAAAGGATTTTTTTTTCATTCATGTCCAGACAGTATCTCTTTATTTTGTTATACCATGTAGTAGTCTTCAGTGCCTTTGGGTTGGAGGGATGTTTTCATCCTATTGGATTAGAAGAAATAGAAGAAGAGAATCCCACTCCCTTGTGCTGTGCCCTGTCCCACCCTGACCAAAGACTGCAGGGAGGAACACTTTTGGCTCTACCCAGAAGATGCTCTTGGGAGAAATCTGACCTCATCGCCAGAGGGATCTGTAAGCCATCTTTGTGCTGAAGTTGGCCGGCTCTCCTTGGCGTGAATGCTCTTTGGGGTTCTTTGATTTCCTTGGAAGGATATGTTCTTGGAGTATTGGATTTTTCTTAAAACCAGATTTCAATGTAGGAAAACTTGCATTTCAGGCCTCACCAGAAAGTAAGTCTCCATTTGTGAACAAGTAAGCATTTAGCACCCGTGTACCAAGTCTTATCTCTAATGGATCTTAGGATACAGTCATGATAAAGCAGACAGAATCACTACTCTTACTTCCCAGTCGGGGACACTGTGTGGATGCAGGATGTATAACTTGTGATGGGTTCCATGATTGGGTTGGAGGAGAGCTGAGTGTGAAAATCACGGAGAAGCCTATTTTAGACTGATCAGGGAAGACTCAAGGGAGTAAGGGACTTTAGGTTGAGGCCTGCAGAATATGGAGACAGCAGTCATATGGAAGTTTTGGAAAGTGGTCCTCTTGGCAGAGTTAGCAAGGCAAGGATTTGGAGATGTACGAGAGACATGCACGTTTTCTGAAGGCTGGTGTGCTAGAGTGGTTTCTTGGAATGGTGGAAAGGACACTCCAGGAGATGGGCAGGAGCTAGGCAATGCTTGCTCCTGAATGGGTGGGTGGTCAGACTATCTTAGAAGAGCAGCAAGAAGACATCGAAAACTCATTAATAGGGCTCAGTGTCCATGTCCACGGAAAAGGAGGCCACCCATACTGCTTTATCATGGATGATTGCATGCAAACACCAGAAAGATATAGTTGAGGCTGTGTTATCCTCTCTCCCACTGCTGCTGGATTTTCAGTAATGTTTTTATCGTTTATAGAGCTTCTAATGATAGCCCCATAGCCCTGTTAGGAGGTCTACTGTATAATTAATATGGCTGAAGATATGAGGCTTTGGAATGACTCCAATGCAGGGAATAGAGCTTCAGCTTTCGGAATCAGAGTGTGTTTTTTCCCTTTGCCCTGACAGCACAAAGAATGGCAGGATGATCTCTGGTTTCTTTCCCTTTGTGGTTTCTATGAGACTCAGAATAAAATTGCTGGCCCCAAATAGCTGTGATGTGGCTCTAATGGCCTCATTATCTTAACTCTTTTCTCCATTCCTGATAATTACCTTTATTAAAAAAATATGGACACTTTTTTTTCAAATTATTTTAACATTGAATTTGTCATGGAGGGACTTTTCCCAAGTCCTCTTGATCAGTACACTCTTTTGCCTGGTCCAGGCCAAGACTGAGCTTGCTCATCAGTTTTCAATGTTTTAGTCATTTTTATGATGCTGCAAGGAAACGTCTGATATAAACAACTGAGAAGAGGAAGGATTTCTTTTGTCTCTTCATTTCAAGGTGGTCAGTCGATGGTCGTTTGAGCCGAGGTCCTTGGTAGAACCTCACAGCAGTAGGAGTTCAGAGCAGAGGCTGCTCTTCACTTCTTGGTCGACAGGAAGTAGTGATGGGGCAGCGGATATAAGGAGGGGCAGGAGCTTTCTAAACAGCACCACAAGGTGGGGACCAAGCATTAAAATATGCTTTATGGGAGACATTTCAGATTCAAAACACAGCACCAGAGAAAGGCCAATTTAATGCTTTGATTTTTAACACCCTCTCAGTTCTTCCTACATTAGAATCACCCACTGTAAGAAATGAATATTCTTGGCCCCTTTAGACCTATAGAACAAGAATTTATGAAGGTAGTACTCCAACGTTCCTCTCACTTCCTAGGCAATAAACGATTTACTTCAGAATTTGGGAGAAAATTTCTGGAAGCAGCAATGTTTGGAGTATCCAGGGAGTGACTGGCCAAGATGGACGCACTGGCCTCTGGCTATGGGCACAGAAGTAGATACTCGTCAGAAAGAAGTCAACTAAACATACCAGAGGTACCAACTAATGATCGGTGTGTCTCATGACCATAGCCAACCCAGACATCCAAATTAAACTTTAAAAGTGAGCATGAAGCTGGAAGTTAGGATGGAACCAAAAAGCAATGTCAGGAACTCGGTGAGAATCCACGAGGCGGCCAGAGACTGGGCTTGGAGAGAGAGAGAGTAGGTGGTTCTTGTACTGTCCTCCTGACAAGATACCTGCTGGAGCCAGGGGTGGGGCTGTTGATGATTAGAACAAAACTCTCCAGAGTCCAAATTCTGACTGTAGGAGATGAGGCTGTTCATGATACAGTTCCAGTTTGCCCCATCTCCTTCTCTTCGAAGCCCAGGCCTGGAAGGAGGCCCAGAAACCAGGTCCTCCTTTGTTCTCAAGATTCCCTGCCTCTCTCTCCTGAGTTCTCCTCACCACCATGTAGGTGGCAATTGACCCATAATGGACATGTTTTTATTATAGTAATGGTACCACTTTCTGCAGAAAAGGGCAACACAATTTTGTTAATGAAAGTCATGTGTTGAGACAGGGTTAGATGGGAATTTCTGGGTCTGGTTTGGCTGTGGCTCAAAACCTTCCGGGAAAACACAAACTTTTAGAGCCACACCCAGAAAGTCCTCTTTACCTCTGTCAGGCCCAGCTGCTCTGCATTAGGGAAATAATAATACCCTCCCCTGTGCCCTCTCACATGGATAAGGCGTGTTGTAAAATGGCTATTAGAAGGCAGTCAGTGGTGCTGGCGTTTTCCTCTGTTAGAACACCGAGGGTGAGTTCGCTAGGAACCACCAGTGCTGGGTCAGCTGTGTGTCTTCCCTTTGTGACAGTTTGCTCCTTGTCCCTCGGTGGGCCAGAGTACTCGTGTCCTGAGAGCTCTCTCTGAAGCTGGGGAAACATCTCTGTAAATCAAGAGAGCAACAGCCACACCTGCTTGACCCCTTTGAAGTTTGTTTGAAATAGTGTAACATTGACGAGGGATTTAAATTCATTGCCCTTCCATTGATTTCACTGCCTGTGTCTCCTCAAACCTCCCATTTTTGCCTCACTGAGTTAACTGTTGGGGATGCTTGAAGAATAGTAAGACAAAAATCAATACGTTCCAAGAAAGTCCAACTGTGGTTCCAGAGGAACCCCACTTAATTCCCCTGAAAACACGGATTATCAAGTCCCTTGCAACCCAGGACTGACCAAATATGTGCTTAGTATGTGCTGCTCAATAAAGTTGTTTACTTATTAATAAAAACATCCATTATCTTTACCAGTAGTTTGTAAAATCTTCAGAAATGAGAACTCGGTATTTTTTCCCATTTCAGTACTCTTCAGCATCCCTCATGGTATACAGCACATAGTAGAGATTAATAAGCATTGCCTGCTGAGTGATGGCAACATTCGTCTTTAGTTATAAATGTACTCATTTTAAAAAAGTTCAACAAAGCCTTATTGACTGGTACTACCCTGAGTACAGAAGGGAGTCAGTCTTGTGTTTAATAGTAATAGCTAGCTCATTTCACATCCTCCTACATGCTTGGACAGTATTCCTATTAACTGCTTACTCTCTGCAGCCTTCCTAGGAATTGGATTGGAGGCTAAGGAAAGAAGAGAGCTTGATCCAAGCACTATGTGAACAGCTACCACTTCCTGCTGAATAAATAGTCCCAGCCCTTCTTCCTAAGGGATGTGCCATTGGACTGGGGTGAATCTGTGAGTGGATGTCATTGGATACACTTCTGTTTAGAGGGAGTCAGACTCAGAGCACTGAACACTGAGGGAAAGGCTGAATATGTGGACCTTCTGGAAACACCACAAAACTGTGCTCAGTCTTCAGCAGATTCTCTTTTTTTTTCTAATGATGGACTGTACTCTTCCTCTTTGAAGTCAGTGAGCACAAGTAGCATGTTGAATTCACAGACCCCAAAGCTGCTTATCTTAGTTTGCCTTCCACCTCCTGGGACGGTCAGGAGAATGCCATGCATCTCTACTAACGGGCATTCGGTGATTAAAAACTACTGCTTCTCCAAGTGGTTCATTCCATCATTGAGCGGCTCCTGTGCTGAACAGAGTCCTTTCTGTATATTTCAAAATCTTTTCTTAATTCCCCAAGGCAAGTCTTCCCAAAGGGATGTTTTTGACTGTAGTTTTGACAGTTCATTCATCCCTTTATTTACTGTATAACACAAGCTTAGTTGATGGTGATGCAAGAATTATTTAGGCCTTGGCCTTAGCTGGCCCTCTGAGACCTCACAGTATTGAGGGATAAAAGTAGATTTCCTAGGCAGTTTGATGAGAGGCATAATGGCTGCCTAAAGGGGCTCTACCAGAAGAGACAGCTCTTGTCGGAGGAGCTAGCTTCTGGGTCACTCTCCTGAGCATTTCCTGCAGTTCCTTATCATCTGTTCTTTCCACATCCAGTCCCTGGGTGTCAGCATAAAAGAAACAGCTTTGAGAAAAGCAGCAGGGAAAATGACCTTCACAATATCTGTAGTGCAAAAGTCTCCCCTAGCTCAAGACCTGGTTCCCCATATGCCTCTTGCTTCCTGACATTGTCACCCTAAGGCCACTCTCATCTCAACACACCACCCACAGAATTCATGGCCTTTCATGTAACACATTCTTGAAAAAGCAAACACCGTTCGCCATCACATAGTGGGCAAACAATGTGGCCGCATTCCAGCCCAGGATGGTCTTTGTATGACCTGCTGCTTGCCATAGTCTTAGGGACAGGAATCAGGTGGGCAGGCCCACCTTTTCTTTCTTCTTAGTGTCTTCTCTCTGTGGGGCTGGAGTTCATTTTGACTGAACTGCAGTCGCTATTTTAGTGACCCTTTATCAAGGCCCTTGTCTCAATAGAATCCTTGTAGATGCCATCCTCCCTCTTTGAGTTCCCTGTGTTTGTACTACATGCCCAGTTCTGTCACACACTTCCAGGAACTTCAAATGGACTCTATGCTATCTCTAGGCTCCAGAGAAAAATTTGGATATGGTTAACGCTCAGTGTCTAGTCCCTGCTTTAACCCATTATTTCTACTCTGGGCCATGTATTTTTCTGGAAATTGTCTACATTTGAAAGCTAACATTGGAATGTCAGGCTAATCATTCAGAGTAAAGCTCAGTTCAACAAGAATTTATGGTGTCACTTCACCGTCCCAGGCAGAGTGCTGGGTACTGTGATTTCAGCTGGGAGTAAGACACAGTCACAAGCTGTAGGCAGCTTATAAGGAATGCAGATTGAAGCTGGGTGGTGCCAACATTCAACTTTTATCGCAGCACTCAGAAGGCAGAGTGGATCTCTGTGAGTTTGAGGTCTACAAGAGCTAGTTCCAGGACAGGCTCCAAAGCTACAGAGAAACCCTGTCTTGAAAATCATAAAAAGGAATGAATGCAAATTGAAGGCAGAAATGGCACAGGAGTGGTCCAAAGAAACATAAGCTGTGTGTAGTATCAATCAGGACCTCTGACACAGGGCAGAGGAGGAAACAATTAGTGTGAGGAAATGAGTGGCTCCTGAGGACTTAGCTAACCTCCCAGGCCTGAAAATACCTCTGTACCTCCTTTAGGCACTCATGCAACATCTTGTAGAGTATCTTGAAGAGAAATTAAATGTTGAATTAAAGTATTTTAGAGCAAAAGAAGTGAAGTCTTCTCTTGCTATCCACAAGGCACTGGTTCAAGCATTTTAGGTGATCCAAATCCCCAGGTAACTAATTAATGCCTTTATATAAAACGGTTTTATATTTGCATATAACATAATACACCCTGCTATACGACTACATTGGTAGTTATTACTATTATATCCAATACAATGCAAGCACTGTGTAATCATGTTATAATACATAAGGTTTCTTTTTTTAAAATGTGTGTGCATGGTTATGCACCTGTGGGTACATGTGCTGGCAGAATGAGGATCTTGGGCATTGGATTTCCTGGAGTTGGAGTTCTAGGCTGTCACGTGGTGAGTGACATGGGTACTGGCAACAGAACTCCCATTCTGTATGAGAGCAGCAAGCACTCTCAATCACGGAGCCACCTCTCTAGCTTCCTGTTAGTCTATATTATTTAGAGAATAATGACAAGAAAAGAACCGTGTAGATAGTGGTAATGATGTAGTTTTTGTCTGATGCTTGTTTCGGTTGAATCCACATATGGGCCGACTGTATTAGAAACCCAGAGTACAGTGGGTTTTCAAATTCTTTTCAGTAACAAAAACTTTAGCCCAAAACTCACCAAGACATCTCCTTTGCTAAATGGAACCAACAGGAATTGGCTTGATGGTTGAAAGCCAAGAAGCAGGCCAACCTCTCAAAGGAGGACCAAAGCCTCAACACAGGAGGGACAGTGCTGCTCTGGGCGGGAGTCAGAGCTGGTGAGGCTCCGCTGTGGGTGTGGGTTTGGACTGCACGACTTGAGACTGCTGTCCGACAGCCAGACTGCCTGATATTAACCATCAGGTGGGAAAAGCAATTATATTTGCACAAGCTGGAGATCCGCTCGTCCCATTCTCCCTCCCTGCAGGCTATGTCAAAACACGAGGGCAGGATCCTGCTTCTTCTCACGTTTTAAAAACATACAGTGGACTTATGTTTACAGTACCGCGAAGGGATGTGACGCGGAACAGCAGAGCGCGCCACCCCTGCAAAGAGCCAGCCTGTGCTGCCCATGGCTCTCTCCACAACAGACCACAACACGGTTGTTGGGCGCCAACTCAGAGAGCGAGTCTGCCAGGGGTGCCTCTGAGTTTCAGTACTTAAACAATGTTACACGCTGTGCAAACAAACAGCACCAACCAAGATCTGACCTTGGATCCAAGCCTCCTCTGTCTGGGTCATTCAGCCTGGGATTTTTGCAGTGGGGAAAACAGATTAGCATCAGAATTCCACTTGCAGACCATGCTTTTCGCCGCTGCAGGACTACATACTGCTGTATAAGTACCCGATATCGGCTGCAGGACTATAGCTGGGCCCTCTAGTCATCCCAGCTTCAGCTGCCCCATCTGAAAAACTGGCAGGAGCTGGAGAGATAGCTTGGAAACCAGCCACTGCCCCTGATGCTCATATTCATGTGTGTTGCTGGGACATTCCTATTAGAAATTATTCTTAGAAAGCCAAACCCCAAAGTAAAATAGATGAAAGCTAACATGTTCTAGTGAAAGCAGGAGAAAGTAAGGACCCTGTCTTCTGCCCGGAGACTCCATAGAGAAACATGTGGCTCTAGCTTCTTCCAAGTATATTGGATACAGCTTGGCTATGTGATCTCTCAGGTCCTGATCAAAAATTCAATGAGCCTTCAAGTGCACTATAAGTACAAAGTCACCATGAGGATTATGAAAATACTTGTGCATATGATAAAGTGTGTGTGTGTGTGTGTGTGTGAGAGAGAGAGAGAGAGAGAGAGACAGAGAGAGATTATAAGATTATAGATTATTTTATTTTGCTAAAGAAATATTTCTAATGTAATTTTCTTGATTATAAAGGTAAGATACATTCATTTATAGAAATGAAAATCATAGTGAGTATGGGGGTGCATACTATTAAACCCAACATTTGGGAGGTAGAGGCATACAGACCTCTGTGAGTTTGAGATCAGCCTAGTTTTAGAGTGAGTTCCAGGATAGACAGAACTACATAGTAAGATCCTGTCTCAAAAAATAAATAAGAAAGAAATGAAATGAAATAAAATATGAAATAACTTTAAATAAAAAACCTAAACCATCTGGAATTGTGACTCTAGATTGAAGTTATACTGAATAACAGCTCTATCGCTTAAAAGGTGTTCCGAGTAGAATGGGTGTATCGTAAACACACAGGGTGGGGCCATTTGGCATTTCTGGTGGAGAGGTGATCCTAGCTTCTTTCCTCTGTTCAAGCAAATCACATCTCTGTTCTGTAACCCATTTGATTTTCAAAACTAGGTGAAGAGACTGGGGGGAGGGCTCAACAGTTAAGAGCACTTGCTGCTCCTGTACAAAATGGGAACCCCCACAACGGGGGGCTCACAGCTGCTTGTAAGTCCAGCTGCAGGATTCATTGTCCTCTCCTGGCCCCCACAGACACCCACACTCATGTGCACACACTGAGACATAGATTAGAAACAAGATGAATCTTCCTTAAGAAGTCAAAGGGAAGATGACAAGGGAGCTGTGTCTCAGAGACGAGAAAGATGCACCAAGTGGTGCAGGGGTGTGTGTGTGTGTGTGTGTGTGTGTGTGTGTGTGTGGGCAGAGTGGGGCTGTGGGGCAGCAGCTGCACTCACAAACACGCCGCTTGTCATTCTGATCCATTTTCCATCTTTTGCTTTTCCAGGTAGGAGCTTTGTGTTCAGTATTGACCCCCGATTGCCACACCCATTCTAAATTCATTTCTGTGCCATTCCTTGTTTCTTTCCCAACCCCCATGCTTTTCCAGGTAGGAGCCTTGTGTTCAATACTGACCCCTGATTCCAAATTCATTTCTGTGTCATTCCTTGTTTCCTTCCCAACCCCCCTAGCATAGAACACAGATTCCCACCACCAGAATCCAGTAATTAGTGACTTTTTTCTTTAATTCTTTTTCCTTTTATTGAAAATAGATATTTTCCTCATATACTATGTCCTGTTTACAGTTTCTTCTCCCTGTACTCCCCCCTTTCTCCCTCCCATCCAGATCTATCCCCTCTCTGTGTCTCATTAAAAGACAAACAGCCTTCTAAAGAATAATGATAAAATAAAATATAATAAGTTAAAACAAAAACCAGCACATCAGTGTTGAACAAAACAAACACACAAATAAAATAAACAGAAGAGAAGGAGCCCGAGAGAAAACACAAGAAACAGAAGCTCAGTCATTTACCCAGTCAGGAATTCAGTAGAACTGCTAAACTGGAAGCCATAATACATAGAAAAGAACTATAGGGTAAACAGAGAGAAGAAAAGAAATAAAAAGAGAAAAAGGAAATACCCTTGCATGATGGAATGAGACAAGGAACCTCCAAAGAAGACTTTGAGTTCATTTTCTGTTGGCCGTCTCCTGCTGGGCATGCGGCTCACCTTTGAGAGCCATTTGTTGCCACAGTGAGACCTTCTGGAAGAAAAGTAAACTTTGATTTGCAAATGGCTATCATTTGGAGCTAGCTTCTGGGTTAGGGATGGGATACAAAGACATGCCTTCGTAGAAATGCAACCATGGAGGGCATCATGGCACATGTGTTTGAGCCGCTCGTCTCAGCTCTAGGACCCCGACTGGCGGAGACTCCTGCAGGCCCTGAGCATCCTACCTCAGGTTCTGTGAGTTCAATGTGCATTGATCATGTTGACTTAGAGGGCCTCGTTTTCTGGGTGTCTCCATCTTCTCACTCTTATACTCTTTTCACCTCCTTTTTGTGGTGAGAAAAAGTATTTGATGGAGACATCCCATTTAGGGCTGAGTGTTCCAAGCTGTCTCTCTGCTTCAGGCCTGCCTGAGGGTCTCTGTACTTGTTCCCCTGTGCTGCAGGAGGAAGTTTCTTGGCTGATCATTGAGCAAGGTCCTGATCTATGAGTATAGCATAATGTTAACAGGAACCATTCTATTGTTACGTTCTTTTAGTAGAGCAGTAGTGTTTGGGTTTACCCTAAGTCCTAGGGTTGTCTAGTCTCAGGTTGGGGTCACCTATGCAGTGTCAGGTATGGGTTCCATCTCATGGAGTGGGCCTTGAGTCAAACCAGACATTATCTGCTAACTCCCATAAACTTTTGCCACCATTGCAATGACATATCTTTCAAGCAGTATACAATTGTAGATCAAAGGGTTTATGGTTGTTTATAGTTCTCCTTTGGTAGCCTGCAGAGTGGCTTCTGTACCAAAAACACTAGGGAAGTGTCTATATAGGCCCCAGCTCGACTTTCCCATGTTCTGTGAGTTATGTAGGTCTTGTCTTCAGCAAGAGGATCTTTCCATCAGTTTGTGGAGAACAACCTATAGTTTTGGCAACAGCCTGAGTTTTGGTGGGTGGGTGGGGGTTCTGGGATTTGTTTGACCAACAACTCAATTACAAGTAATTCATTCCTGATACTGGAAGCTTCATTTAATGACAATAAATGTCAATGAGAGGCTCTGTCTCCCTATTACTTAATTAGGATTTTCTTCATGTATGTGTATATTTTAGAAATTATTTCACTGTATTAAGTTTTCATACTACCCCTCAAATGGCACTTAATTTAAGTTTTCTCTCTGTGTATTTCCTCCCTTGTTTCCCTCTTCCCTCCCTCTCCTTATTTGATCACCCATTCCATATACTCCATATCTGTCCATAACTATCTATGCCATTTTCTGGTCCCCAATGGGATTTATCTGTGCCTCTCCTCCAGTCTCATACCTATCCTCTGAGGTCAATGGATTTAAATTGGTTATCATTGACTTAATAGCTAATAGGAATATATAAGCAAATATATACTACCATATTTGTCTTTCTGACTCTTGGTTACATCGTTCAGAATAATTTTTTCTAGTTCCAAATATTTACCTACAAGTGTCATGATTTGATTCTTTTTAACAGCTGAGTAATACTCCTTTGTGTGTATTTGTACCAAATTTTCTTTATTCATTCTTCTGTAGTGGGACATCAAGTTTGTTTCCAATTTCTGGCTATTACGAATAGAGTAGGAATAAACATGATTGTGCAAGTGTCTCTGCGGTAGGATGAAGCATCCTTTGGGTCGATTCATAAGGGTGGTATATCTGGATCTTGAGGTAGTTTGATTCTCATCTTACTAAGGAGCTGCCACACTGATTTCCATAGTGACTGTATAAATTTGCACTCCCACCAGCAATGGAGGAGTGTTCCTCTTATTCCACATCCTTGTTAGCATGAGCTGTCTCTTTTTTTTCTTTTTTTTCCAGTTTATTTATTTTTTATTAAAAATTGCCATCTCCTCCCCTCCTCCTCCCCCTTCCCTCCCCTCCCCTCCACCCACACCCCCACTCCCTCCCTCTTGAGGCCAAACAGCCATCAGGGTTCTCTACACTATGTTGAGTCCAAGGTCCTCCCAACTCCCCCCAGGTCCAGGAAGGTGAGCAACCAAACTGACAAGGCTCACACAGAGCCCGTCCATGTCGTAGAGACCAAGCCCATCGCCATTGTCCTTGGCTCCTCGGTCAGCCTCCACCATCAGCCACCCTCAGAGAGTCCGATTTGGTCGCATGTTCCATCAGTCCCATTCCAAGTGGACTTGGTGGTCTCCCATTAGATTTGTCCTGCCGTCTCAGTGGGTGAACGCATCCCTCATGGTACTGACTTTCTTTCTCATGATCTCTCTCCATCCGCTCCTCATCAGAACTTTTGGAGCTCAGTCCGGTGCTCCTATGTGGGGCTCTGTCTCTATCTCCATCCATCGCCAGGTGAAGGTTAAGGCTCACAGTGAGCCCGTCCATGCTGTAGAGTTCACATTCATTGCCGTTGTCCTTGGATTCTCAGTCCTCCTCCACCGTCAGCCACATTCAGAGAGCCCGGTTTGGTCCCCTGTTCCATCAGTTCCATTCCAACTGGACTTGGTGGTCTCCCGTTAGATCTGTCCCACCGTCTCAATGGGTAAACGCACTCCTCACGGTCCTGACTTCCTTGCTCATGATCTCCCTCCTTTTGCTCCTCATCGAAACCTTGGGAGCTCAGTCCGGTGCTCCTATGTGGGGCTCTGTCATTTTCTCCATCCAATGCCAGGTGAAGGTTCTATGGTGATATGCAAGATATTCATGAGTATGGCAATAGGATCTGGACATTTCTGGCACCCTCTCCTCAGCTGCCCAAGGACCTAGCTGGGGGCGTCTTCCTGGACACCTGGGAACCCCTCTAGAGTCAAGCCTCTGCCAACCCTAGAATGGCTCCCTTAAGTAAGATATATAATTCCTTGTTCCCATATCCACCCTTCCTATATCCCAACCATCCTATTCCCCCAAGCTCTTCCCATCCTCCACTTCACACTTTTCTCGCCCCATCCCCCCTCCCCCATCCCACCCCACCCCTATGTTCCCATTTTTTGTCCGGCAATCTTGTCTACTTCCAGTATCCAGGAGGATAACTATATGTTTTTCTTTGGGTTCACCTTCTTATATAGCTTCTCTAGGATTTTTACGAATTATAGGCTCGATGTCCTTTATTTGTGGCTAGAAACCAATTATGAGTGAGTACATCCCATGTTCATCTTTTTGGGCCTGGGTTACCTCACTCAGGATGGTGTTTTCTATTTCCCTCCATTTGCATGCAAAATTCAAGATGTCATTGTTTTTTACCGCTGAGTAGTATTCTAGCATGTATATATTCCACACTTTCTTCAACCATTCTTCCACTGAAGGGCATCTAGGTTGTTTCCAGGTTCTGGCTATTACAAATAATGCTGCTATAAACATAGTTGAACAGATGCTTTTGTAATATGATTGGGCATCTCTTGGGTAAATTCCCAATAGTGGGATTGCTGGGTCCTGGGGTAGGTGGATCCCAAATTTCCTGAGAAACCTCCACACTGCTTTCCAAAGTGGTTGCACAAGTTTGCATTCCCACCAGCAATGGATGAGTGTACCCCTTATGTAAGATGAAATATCATTGTAGTTTTGATTGGCATTTCTTTGGTGGCTAAGGATGTTGAACATTTCTTTAAATGTTTCTCAAGTCATTTGAATTTCCTCTTTTGAGAATTCTCTGTTTAGATCTGTGTCCCATTTTTAAGTTGGTTTGTTTTCTTGATATCTAGTATTTGAGGTTTTTTATGTTTTGGTTATTAGCCCTCTATTGATGTATAGTTGGTAAAAATTGCTTCCCATTTTGTAGGCTGCCACTTTGTCCAAATGGGGATGTCCTTTGCCTTACAGAAGCTTCTCAGTTCATGGGGTCACATTTATTTATTGTAGGTCTTAGTGCCTGGGATAATGATGTTCTTTTCACAAAGTCTCCTTCTGTGCCAAAGAGTTCAAGGCTATTCCCCACTTTCTCTTCTGGTTTCAGTGTATCTGGTTTTATGTTGAATTCTTTGATTCATTTGGAGTTGAGTTTTGTACAGGGTGATGACTGTGGATTTATTTTGATATTTCTACATGCAGCCATCCAGTTTGGCCAGCATCATTGCTGAAGATGCTGTCTTTTTTTAAGTGTGTATTTCTGCCTTCTTTATAAAAAATCAGATGTCCATAGGTATATGGATATTTGTCTGAGTCTCCGCTTCTGTTCCATTGCTCAATAGGTTTGTTTTTGTGCTAATATACTGTTGTATATTACTATTACTAGTAATATTTATTACTATATTTCTGTAGTAGAATTTGATATAGAGATGGTGTTACACACAGTAGTTATTTTATTATTCAGGACTGTTTTAGCTCTACTGCTTTGGTTCTGTTGTCGTTGTTTTGTGTGTATGTTTCCATATGAAGCTGAAAGTTATCCATTCAAGATCTGTGAAGAATTATTTTGTGATTTTGATGGGAATTGCGTTGAATCTGTAAGATTGCTTCTGTTAGAAGCTATTTTTACTATGTTAATCCTGTTGATCTACCAGCATGGAATATCTTCTCTCTTCTGATATCTTCTTCAGTTTCTTTCTTCGGTGTCTTAAAATTTTTTTGTCACACAAGTCTTTCACTTGCTTGGATAAGGTTACCTCTGCATATTTTATTTAATTATTTAATCTATTTATTTATTTGCTTGTTTTTCAAGACAAGGTTTCTCTGTGTAGTTTTGGCTGTCTTGAACTACCTCTGCTGACCAGGCTGACCTTGCACTCCAGAGATCTGCCTGCTTCTGCCTCCCGAGTGCTGGATTTAAAGGTGTGTGCCACCAATGATCAACTATATTTTTAAGGTTATTATTAAAGGTATTGTTTCCCTGATTTCTTTCTCAGTCCCTTTTCATTTTGAGTTAATTTTATATCCAGCAACTTTGCTGAAAGTGTTTATCAGCTGTAGGAGTTTACTGATAGAATTTTTAGGATCCCTTACATATACTTGGTGCAGGACAATTCTGTATTCTGTCAATTACGTTTTAAATAAATGCTGATTGGCCAGTAGCCAGGCAGGAAGTATAGGTGGGACAATCAGACAGGAAGTAGAGGTGGGGCAATGAGAACAAGACTATTCTGGGAAGAAGGAACCTTTCTCCCCAGTCCTGTCCAGACAAAGAAGACACAGGATGTGACCTGCCCCTCTGAAAAAGGTACTGAGCCATGTGGCTAACATAGATAAGAATAATGGGTTAATATATGTTACAGGAGGTAATAAGAAGCCTGAGCTAATGAGCCAATCAGTTTATAATTAATATAGATCACTGTGTAATTTCTTTGGGGGGTTACTAGCTGTGGGAAATGGGCAGGACAGAAACCCCAACAAGTAGGCCCTCATGTTACATATAGTATCTTATCACCCCAAGTAAAGATACTTTGACTTCTTCCTTTCCAGTTTGTATCACTTTAATCACCTTTAGTTATCTTATTGCTCTAGCTAAGATTTCAAGTGCTATATTAAATAGGTATGGAGAGAGTGGACAACCTTGATTTGTTACTGATTTTAGAGAAGTGCTTTGAGTTTCTCTCTTTTTTAGGTTGATATTGGCTATGGACTGCTATAAAAAGCATTTTATTGAATATTTTTGTATCTATGTTCATAAGGGAATTTGGCTGGTAATTATCTTTCTTTGTTGAGTCTTTATGTGGTTTGGGTATCAGAGTAACTGTGACATAAATCAACTGGGCATTGTTCCTTCTGTTTCTATTTTGTAGAATAATTTAAGGAGTATTGGCTCTAATTTCTCCTTGAAAATCTGATAGAAGTCTACAGTAAAACAATATGGAACTGGGATATTTTTTTTAGGTTGAGAGACTTTTAATGACAGTTTCTATTTAACTATTGGTTATAGGTTTGTTTAAATTGCTTATCTGATCTTGATTTAAGGTTGGTAAGTGGTATGCACTGAGAAAATTATCCAGTTCTTTCAGTTTTTCCAGGTTGGTGGAGTACAGATTTTTAAAGTATGTCCTTATTATTTTCTGGATTTTCCCAGTGTCTATTGTTATGTCCCCTTTTATAATTTTGTTAATTTGGATCTTTTCTTTCAACCTTTTAATTCATTCAGATAAGAATTTGGCAATATCTTACTGATATTTTCAAAGTACAAGTCTTTGTTTCGTTGACTCTTTGTATTTTTTCATTTGTATTTTACTGATCTCAGTCCAGAGTTTCATTATATCTTGCAGTCTAGTGTTTTGCAGTATAATTTCTTCTTTTTTGTTCAAGAGCTTTCAGGTGTGTTGTTAAGTTACTATAAGAGGATCTCTTTAATTTTTTTTAAATGTACACACTTAGTGCTACTGACTTGCTTCTTGGAACCACCTTCATTGTGTCCCATAAGTTTGGGTATGTTTTATATTTATTTTTATTCAATTCTAGAAAGTCTTTAATTTCTTAATTTCTGTCTTGACCCATTTTCATTCAGTAGTGAGCTCTTCCATGAAGGTGTAAGATTTCTGTTGTTTGTATTATTGTTGCTATCCAGTTTTAATCTTAGGGTCATATAGGTTGGAAGGCATTATTTCAATTTCCATGTACCTGTGGAGAATTACTTTGTGTCTGAATATGTGCTCAATTTCAGAGAAAGTTAATTTTATGCCAACTTGGCACAGCCTAGAGCCATCCGAGAGGGGGGAACCACAATTGAGAAAATGCATCCTTAAGATTGGCATGTAAGATAGCCTGTATATAATTTTTTTTCTTAAACTAGTGATTTATGTGGCAGGGCTCAGCCTATTATGGATGGTACCACCCCTAGGCTGGTGGTTCTTGGTTATATAAGAAAGCAGGCCAAGCAAGTCATGGGGAGCAAACCAGTAAGCAGCACCCTCTTTGGCCTCCACATCAGCTACTACCTCCTGGTCATGCCCTGTTTGAGTTCCTGCCCAGGCTTCCTTTGGTGATGAACATTAATGTGGAAGTATAAGGCAAAGAAACTCTTTCCTCCCCATGTTGCTTTAAGTCATGGTGCTTTCGCACAGCAATAGTAACCCTGAGAGAGTCTTCTTGGTAGATGTTTCCTTTGATGAGTATGTGGTCCTATTTCTTTTGTTTAACTTTAATTTGACATCGATTTTGTCAGATATTAAAATGGCTAACCAACTTTGCATTTTAGGTCCATTATCTTAAGATATATTTGTTTATCTCTTTAACTGGAGATGGTATCTATCCTTGATTTTAAGGTATGTTTCTTGGTTGCAGAATAAGGATGGATCCTGTTTTTTTTACATCTATTCTATGTGTGTGTGTCGTGTGTGTGTGTGTGTGTGTGTGTGTGTGTATGTATGTTGTAATTTGGGTAATTGAGACTATTACTGTTGAGAGGCATCAATGAACAGTGTTTGTTGATTCCTTTATTATTTTGTTGTGGTGGTGGGTGTAATATTGTTGATGGTGGTGATGGTGATAGTGGTGGTGGTGGTGTTTGTGTGTGAGTGTCCCTTCCCTTGATTTTTCTGGCCCAGATTATTTGTTCCTTGGGTTTTTATGGGTGTGGTTAACTTCTTTATGTTAGATTTTTTTCCTTCTAGTGCCTTCTGCATGCAGACTTTGTACTTAGATGTTGCTTAAATTTGATTTTTTCATAGAATGTCTTATTTTCCTTATTCTTTTGTGGATGAAAGTTTTGTTGGGTACAGTAGTCTCATCTGTCATCTGCAGTCTCTTAGAGTCTGTAGAACTTATGACCAGGAAGCCTCCTGGCTTTAGATTCTCCATTGAGAAGTCAGGTGTAGTTCTGATAGGCCTGCCTTTATATATTACTTTTTTCCCCTTACACCTTTTAAATATTCTTTGTTCTGCATGTTTGGTGTTTTTATTATTATGTGCTGAGAAGACTTTTTTCTGGTCTGATCTATTTGGTGTTCTTTGTAGATTTGTAAGCATTTCTGTCTTTTGTTGACAGAGGTTTCTGTCCTGCCCAGTCCCATAACCATTCAGTCCCAAAGAAACACACAGAGGTCTACATTAATTATAAACTGGTCAGTCTATTAGCTCAGGATTCTTATTAACTAATTCTTATATCTTAAATTAGCCCATTATTCTTGTCTATTTTAGCCATGTGGCTTGGTACCTTTATTAGTAAGGCGGTCTCACCTTGCTTCCTCTGCATCTGGCTTCCTCTGTGACACTGAAGACTGACTCTTTCTTTTCCCAGATTTCTCCTGTTCTCATCACCCTGACTCTACTTCCTGCTTGGTCACTCCCCTCATACTTTCTGCCTGGCTACTGGCCAATCAGCGTTTTATTAAAACAATAAAATATAAGTGATAAGGTACAAGACCATTGTCCCACAGCATTCTTTAGGTTAGAGAACTTTGATTCTATGATTTTCTTGTTAAATACTTTCTGTGCCTTTGACCTGGATTTCTTCTTCCTTTATCCCTATTATTCTTAGATTTGGGCTTTTCACAGTGTTCCAGATTTCTTGAATGTTTTGTGCCTAGCATTTTGTTTTAGATTTATCATTTTTTCTTTGACTGAGGCATTCATGTCTTCTGCTGTATCTTCAATGCTTCAGATCCTGTCTATGCTCTCTTGTATGCTCTTGGTGAAGCTTGCCTGTGAAGTTCCTGTTCAGTTTCCTAAATTTTTTATTTCCAAATTTCCTTCAATTTGAGTTTTCTTTACTAATTTTATTTCCACTTTCAGGTGTTGGACTATTTTATTTCTTTCCACTGTATGTGTTTTCATAGATTTCTGTAAGGCATTTATTCAGTTCCTCTTTAAGGACCTCTACCATATTCATAAAGGCTGTTCTAAAGTCTTTTGTGCTTCAGGTGTGTTACAGTTCTTAGGGGCTGCTGTGTTGAGGCTCAGTAGAGAAATATTGTTCTAGTTGTTATTGATTTTGTTTTTATTCTGGTTTCTAGGAATCTGGGTCTGGGAAGACTGTAATTCTAGGTGCTGATGTCTGGTCTTATCTTTGATGGGTGGGTGTTTTCTCTTGCCCTCTGTGATCCTTAGGGGAGTATGTTGTTTGTATGCTGCTTGGTAGATTTCTTCTGGGATCCTGATATGGCCACTGAGGATTCCAGCTAAAATGTCTTTCTAGGTATTGGGAACTGCCTCTCAAGAATGGGAAAGAGCTATGTAGGGCTAAGGCCATTCACAAAGGGGAGGGAAACAGGGTGTTTTTTTATGTAACAATTTCTTTTTTTAAAAAAATTTACCTATTTTTTCAAAAAACACAATCATTTCTCATTTTACATACCAATGCCAGTTCCCACTGGGATCTCTCCCCTCCTCCCACTCTTTCCATTTTCTTCCCCACACCACCCCCCATCTGCCTCTACTCCTCAGAGGCTAAGGCTGCCCATGGGGACTCAACAAAGTCTAGCGCATTGCTTTGAGGCAGGACTAAGGCCCTCCCCACTATATCTAGGCTGATCAAGGTATTCCTCCAAAGAGAATGCGTTTCAAAAAGCCAGAACAGACCATAAGGATAATTCCTGATCTCACTGCCAGTGACCTCACAGTCTGCCCCAACCATACAACTGTTACCCACATTCAGAGGGCTTAGTTTGATCCTATGCTGCTTCCCTCACTGTCAGGCTGCAGTTGGTGGGCTCCCATTAGCTCAGGTAAGCTAAAACAGGCTGTTTTACCAAGATCTGCTTAGTTCCCTGGGAATGGAGGCAGTGTGAGGAGAGGCCACAGCAGGTAGTCTGCTACAGAGCTGGGCATGAGACTGTGGGGCTGGATAAGAAGTAGAGGAAGAAAAGTGAATATCTGAAGCTTGCATACCTGCTTAGTGCCTTGTTTGCTACTCTGGCAGACTTGACTGACACTCCAGGGAAAGCCTGCCTGTTTTGAAGGCTGACCTAATGGGATGAGTGGCTAAGGAGGTTGGATGAGATGTTCTACATGATCCATTGGAGATGGGGCAGAGAGAAAGAAGAGACTGCAGTGGGTGGTCTACTACAGGGCTGGGGATGAGACTGGTGAATTTGGATTTGGAGGAATGGAAGGAGAGGTGAGGATCTGTAGTTGGCTTCCCTGCTTTCCTGGCTGGAGTGGCCTCAGGGTTCCCAGGGGGTGTCTGATGGAGTTGGGGGCTGGGATAGAGAAGTGGAGATAAGTAATTTTTACACTCAGCCCACAATGGGCTAAATGATGCTTATGGCTATAGGACACTTAGTATCAGTTCCACCCTCCTTATTGGAGGCATCAAAAAGTAAAGAACCACATTTCTTTGAGTCCCTTGCACCTAGATATTGTTGACTCAAGGCAGTCGGTAGCTCAGGTATCAGATGTGCTTGCTTGAGATGTGGAAGAAGAAAGTCTAGCCACAGATTCCCACAATTGGAAAATCAAATACAAAACAGAGCAGCTTTCTACGGCCCTTGCAAGCTCACAAGGACATTTCCTTGAGTATATGCTCTCCTGTATATGCAGTCTCCCCATGTTTTCATACTCACAGTTTCCAAGCTGCAAACTTAAATGAAAAAGAAGGCCCGATTCATAGAGTTTCTGAGGGTAAAAATATGTGAAAAATACTTAGCACCTACAGAGCACAGTGAGAGGTTGATACACTGAGACACTTCTCCACCCATTATCAGGACAGGGGATGGTTTCTGCGTGAAAGTAAATAGAGAGGCAACACAGAAATAGCCTTTTCTAAGTAGTTCCAAAGAACATGAGAAATATATATATATATATATATATATATATATATATATATATATATACATACATACAGAGAACTGTGAGAGATGTCCCCCAGATACATATATTTAGAAAGGCTTTGTGTGCTAGTATGATATTATTAATGATTGGTGTTGACTTTCTAATGACTCAGAGATGAAGTAAGCCCCTGTAGTGTGCAAGTTATAGTAGATCTCACAGATAGTAGATTACAAGGCAGACTCCTGGCTGACTTTCTAGAGCTTACAGTTAGATGCTGGAACTACATGGAAGCAAGGGGACACACAGACAGCAGACAGACTAAAAGGACCACACTGGACAGTGCTAAGCGCTCTGAAGTCAATTCAGCCTGTAATGAAAAGTAGCTAGGGCCTATGTTAGGTAGTCAGAGCAGCCTCTTTGAGAAGGGCCTTATACTGGCATTGGATAGGAAAGAATAAGATATAAGGGTCTGGAAACAATATCTAGGCCCGAAGGGTAGAGTAGGGACCTGTTGTGTCACAGTGATCATGTAAACTGAGGTCCTCCAGGCAGGCTGGAATCTCTGAAAGTCTAGTCCAGGACAAACATTGTGGTGGAAGCGATAGAAGAGGTACTTTGTAGATGGGGCTTCTAACCTTGACTCTTCCACAACATTTACGATTTACCATATTGTAGGCCTGGCCTCAACTTCCTTATCTGTCCAAAGGGAACATAAATATACCCTTACCTGGAATAGGCAATGAGGGGTGTATGGCCTTAAGGGTGGCCTCCTATTAAATACCCTTGTTCTTCACTACAGCGATAAACCTGTCTGTCCCAGGCCTTTTCCTGGAGTCTGGGCTGTGGGGATGAGGGGGCCTCAGATCATCCACTGACATGTACCCTGGCCTCATGGACAGCAGGCACAGGAGACGGGGCCTGCTTTTTCTTCTCGTGGACTCAAGCCTTCAAGCCTTTGGACTGAGTGCCAACAATAATTCATCAGGAACGCTTTACAACTCTGCGTTACAAAACCTGTTAGGAGACAGATCACCCACAGGACAGCCTTGGGGAAGGAAACGTGTTCAGCTCTGCTGACCTCAAGATGATTAATGGTTTTTAACAGGGTGAACTCTGTCCTTTGCCTCCCGTGTGCCGTGAGTGCTTCCTCCCTCACCCAGTCTGTTTGAAGTAGGGGGAGGGTGGAAAAGGGATAAAACTGGGGGATGCTTGAAGCTGCAGCCTACCTATCGTAAGGAAACTGGAGAATTGAGCCAGAAAGGCAGGAATGTCTTATTCTTGTGACTTAAGGAAAAAAAAAAAACAGCAATGTGATTTTATAGCTTGAAATGTGTGCTGTAAGTCCACCACGTAGAAATGAGCTCATGGCTGGTGCACTGTGTGTAGCCTGTTGTACGTGAAACTTTCACTGTTCTCGTTATGATCAACTCTCTCATTCCAAAGGGGAACTGATGGGATGTGGTGAAGAGCAGTTGCATTCATTCTCTAGAGGAAAAGAACTCATGTAATAACGGCCACCTGCACACTACATAGACCAAGGACCCAACAACTACTCAGTTATGGGGCCGAATGCCTCAGCTGCCTCTGCCTGGCATGTCAGCAGAGTGTGGCAGCAGTGGCAGAGGTGGAGTGGATGCTCTCACCTGGAAGGAGTGAAGGTGGCCAGGGAAAAGCGGAACTGCTTTAACTGCAGACCTCTGTATGTCTTGGCCCAGTAGAAAGGTGCTGCCCATTCAGGGGTGGAGAGAGGATCTTCGCCCTCCAGTTAATTCTTCCAGAAAGTCCAATCAGAGACCTGCTGTAACTGGAGGTTTCTCTCCCGCCTGTCAGTTCCCAAATACCGCTCTGAGGCCTAATATTAATTGCAAACCGTTTGGACTATTAGCTCAGGCTTTTTATTTACTAGCTCTTACAACTTAAATTTACTCATTTCTATTATTCTATATCTTATCATAAGGCTCATGGCTTGTTACCTCATATCTTGCTTCTCCAGCAGCTGTGGGTTTCTCCCTCAACTCTGCCTTCTTTCTCTCTGTATTGTTTGGCTTTCCCACCTAGCTATATTCTGCCCTGTCATGGTCCAAAGTAGCTTTATTCATCAACCAACAAAAGCAACATATATTTGCTGTGTACAGAAGGCCATCCCACATCAACCTGCCCAGAAAAGTGTCTCTTAACTAATCTCAGATCCAACCAAGTTGGCAACCTAGATTAATGGTCACAGGAGACCTATTTTATTTCTCAGTTTTCAATAATATGATAACTTTGTTTTTATTTTGTAGGATTAAAAAAATTACACATGCATACACACACAGATCTATACATACACACCTGGGAATACTGTTATTAAAAGGAAAAATTCTGACCTTTCTCCATTGCTCTCTATATTAGCCAGCTTCCCATTCCTATAACAACTGCTTGAAAGCCTGAAACATTCAACATGTAAAGAACAAAGTTTTATTTTGGTTACGGTTTTAGGGTTTGCGAGGTATTGGTTCTGTTGTTCTTACCTATTGTGCTTCATTACATTATTTTTGGAGTATGTGGTGGGGTAACACTGCTCCCTTCCTCACTGGGATGTGAAAGAGGAAGAGACTGAGCTCTCAACATCCCCAGTAACCAGAATCCCTCCCATTAGACTCTAACTCTTAAAGTTCCCACCACCTCTCAGTTGCCAAAATGGAAACTCAAATATACTGACAGATTAGTGCCAACTAGACACAAGGTAGACTCATTAGAGAGGAGGAAGGATCCTCAATTGGGGAAATGCCTCCATAAGATCCAGCTGTAAGGAATTTTCTTAATTCTGGTTGATAGGGAATGGCCAAGCCTATTATGGATGGTGCCGTTTCTGTCCTGGTGGTTCTGTGTTCTAAAAGAAAACAGGCTGAGCAAGCCATGGGAAGAAAGCTAGTTAGCAGTGCCCCTGCATGGCCTCTGTATCAGCTCCTGCCTCCAGGTTTCTGCCCTGCTTGATATCCTGTCCCCACTTCCTTTGGTGATGAACAGTTGTGTGGAAGTGTAAGTTAAATAAACCCTTCCCATCCCAACTTGATTTTGGGTCATGTTATTTCATTGCAGCAATAGAAATCCTGACTAAGACACGAGCCTTTCATATACAAGCTTTTGGGGGACATTTGGAATCCCAACATTGGTGCCTGCTTTAATTCCACACTCTGATGTTATCAATGCCAAACAGTAGAGCTGTGTTCATGTTAAGCTACCTCAGTATCCTCAGACATGATCTTGCCAAACAATGATGTTCAGCATCAAACAGGGAACAATGGGAGACTAATTTCACAATTTTCAATTTTCTCAAGCTTATTTGTGACCAATATGGTAGCTGTCTTAGTTAAGGGTTCTATTGCTCTGAAGAGACATCATGATCTTAGCTACTCTTATAAAAGAAAACAATTAATTTGGGTTGGCTTACAGTTCAGAGATTTAGTTCATCATCATCATGGCAGGAAGCATGGTAGCATGCAGGCAGACATGGTGCTGGAGACAAAACCAAGATTTCTACATTTGGATCAATAGGCAGCAGGAAAAGAGAGTGAGCCACTGGGCCTGGCTTGAGCTTCTGAGACCTCAAAGCTCATCTCCTACTTCCTCCAACAAGGCCATACCACCAATAACCCACTCCATATGTGTCTATGGGGGCCACTTTCATTCAGACCACCACAGTAGCTAATACTGACTAGGTCAAAGTTTCTTTTTGTTCTAGGGCATCATATGCATTATTTGTTTTTGATAAACATTGGAAGCTCCTATAAATATCACCTGCACTTTCCATATGAAGAAACTAGCCTGTGGGGCAGTCTTAGAGTCATGGAGCAGTGTTCGGAGTTCAGGATCCCATGCAAAGAACTTTGTTTGATTTTATTTATTCCGTAATCTTCCCTAATACTCTATTGGCCCTTCTGAGTGTCTCCTTCTAAATCATTATAGGTGGCAGCATAGATAAGAAAGTAGGAAGGCCTTAGAAAAGAACAAGGTCTCCAGTCCCCCACCCCTTGTGGCCCTTGTTCTGAATAGAATTTAGTGTCATAAATGCATATATTTGTCTGCGCTAAGAACTATTCTAAAGGTCCAATTGTCCACATAGTCATATGATCAAAATTGGCATGTTACCCATCTTTCAGGTGTTCCAAAGGATTTAAAGAAATATAGAAATGACAGATCTGTCATTGGCTCTTATAGAAAGTATATAAAACTTCCTTGTGAGCATGAATCCTATGATGATATGATAGAAGAAGCTCAAAGGCCAGTGGATACTAGGTCAGAGAACACATGCCTTAGAGGTGGGCCCTTGTCATAACTAGGCTTCCACATAGCCATGTGACCCTGAGCCTGTTTTCTCTTTTAGAGACTGATCATAACAACATTGACTTTGCAGTGTTAGAATCAGAAGTGTTTGAAATAATGTCTTTTAAAATAAGTATGTGTTTTAAAACGATCCAACACATAGAAAGGTCTCATTGAATATAGTGACTGTTAATGAAAATGGATAATTTATTGTATCTTCTCAAATTCTTTTCCTCTTCCTCACTAATTGAGAGTGTCATCTTCTGGGACTTATTGGATTTATTGGTAGTATCGCCCTAGTCTGGGTTGATACCACATGATATTTAAAAAGTTTTCTAGAGACAGATATGAGTTGGCTGGCATGCATGGAAAAAAGACAAAAGAACAGTAGACAACTTGCAAGCATGGTGTACATGTGAGTTTTAGGTGAGGGATCAGAAGGTGCACTAGAGGTCTCGGGGAGATTCTCAGTCTCGCCCTCAGGAGCCCATCTGTCCACCTTCAACTAGTCACCCCACACAGTGTCTAGACCACTTTTAATGGGTTTGTTAAGGCAGAAAATCTAAGGAATTTGCTGAATGTGTTTGTTCTACATCAGATTACTGAAGTGGAACACACTTTGGAGGGTGTAGAAGTATAACTTAAGTTAAAGATACACCTACCATGTTCTGTAGAATACAGGTCGTGGGTGATTTTAATGGGTTTAAGGGACAGAGACCTTTTAGATTATTCTGATACTATAATTTGGAAATTATATTGACTATTTTTCAGTAATCCATGTATTAAAGGCTTTGTTGCCAGTCTTTCACACTATTGGTGGTATGGTGGTCTTTAGAAGGCAGTGTCTACTGGAACCGAGTTGGGTCATTGTGAGCACGCCCTTGAAGGGGACATCTAGATGTCAGGTCTGCTCTCACTCTCTTTTTATACTTGGTCACACCATGGGGTGAGCAATTTGTTCTACAGTGTGCTACTCCCAATCACTGGCTGCCTTGTTACAGACCTTAAGCAACCAGCTCATGGACCATGAAATTTCTTATTTTTAAGCTTATTGCCTCAGGTATTCAGTTGCAGTTATGGGAAGGTGACTCGTTTGGTAATTCAAGGTTTATTTTAAGGACAATGTGGAGAGTAGACTATGTTGGGATTCCAACTTTAACCAGACAATAACGATGGCTTGATTCTATAGTCTTAACAACAAAAGTTTTAAGCTTGCTCTGTAATCTATGCTCTGTGCAGCTCTTACAAATTATACCATTCTCAGGGATGTAATGCTCTGGGTGAATCTTTGAAAGGGTCCTCTGTCTATCTTTCCTCTTTATCTGCCTCTGCTGCTTTGCTATGGCTCTCAACTCTGGCATCTCCATCCTTTCTACTAGTATGGGCAATATGGAGGGGAGAAGGACAAGCTTCCTGAGAAGGAAAGTTGTAGGCATCATTACCACAGGCCAAGGGAAAATTCCAGAAGAGAAGCAGCACTTGCATGTTAGATCCAGAAAAACAAAGCCCTGAGGCCAAGGTGAGTCTTCTCACCCTCCTGCCGATCATCCAGAGTGTAGAGTTGAAAGAGGCGCTGCTTTCCTGGGAGGTAAGTCATATTAAAACAGTCAAAGTTTTCCCATGATAGCTGTGGAGACCCTAAAGATTTATTTCCTTTCAAATCTCACCAAAAGATGGTCACATTAAAAAAAAAAAAACTTTTAAGAACAAAGGCAAATAAATGTAATAGAAAATTAAGATGACCAGAAATGTGGAATTCTGTATCTGGCATGATTTCATTACTGAGAAGGCTCAAGTGCGTGCACTAAAGCCTTGCAGAAACGTGGCACGAGGCTAGCAGTTCCTCCCTCTGAGGTAGAGGCTGCCTAACCTTCCTTTCTACGTCTTTACTGTTCCTCATAGTCTACATTTTTCTTTTCTGCTGTGAACATGTGATTTTGACAGAAAAGTACAGAACAGAAAAAAAAATCTTGAGGTTGATGAAAGATAAATGTTGTCCACATGTTTTGTGGGGCCCTAGGGCAGCCTGGCTTTGGACCTTCTCTGAACTGATTGCCTCATGGGAAAAGTGAGCCTGGCTCCTCCTCCACACAGAGCAAGGCCTGCACACTTCACCTTCTGTCTCTCTGCCCCACTGTTTCAGGGAACAGGAGTCTGGCTGGCTCCTGCTTAAAGCAAACAAGGGGGATTTTTAATGGGACCTAGGGACCCAGTAAGACGCAGCCATAGTGAGCAGGAGGAATTCAGGGAGGTGTTTAAGAAAATGAGCACTCTGTGGATGAGATCTTAGGCTCTTAGATCACCACTGACAAGGTATGGCAGACAGAAAGGAAGACAAGAGAAAGCCATAGCAGGGAAGGCCCAGAGACAAGCCAAGACCACTCACAGAGCAAAGACTGTGGGAAGAAAAGGATACACACATATTCAAAATGTATGCATTTTAAGCTATGATTTTTGTTTATTAATTATGCAAACACACAAGTACAAAAAGGTTACAGGTGAAAATGCCAAAGTATAAATAAAAGTTTTAAAGGAAGCACAGGAAAGGCTATCTGACTCCAGACTTGTGATTTGTTAACATAACACAAAAATACAATCTGCGAGAGAGAGAAAACGGGAAATGAGAAACAAGTTCTAAGAGAAGGAAGAAAGAGGAAAGAAAAGAGAAGGTAGGAGGTAGAGAAGAATAAAGAGAGCTTAAGAGAGGGAGAAGATACAGGGCCACGGAGCAGCAAAGATACAGTCAGGGCAGGGAAGAGCAGAAGCGGGTTCATCATCGAGGGAAAGGATGGAAGAGGAGAGGGCAGGAGAGATGGGTGCCCAGACACAGTCATGGTCCAGAGATAGGCACCAACAGAGGGAGTCTCAAGAAAGGCAGGGATGGGATGGGGTGGGATGAAAAGTGGTGAGAGACTATTCCTGGAAAGTGCATGGGGTGGGGGATGGGAGCCAAGGGGGGGTTAACCTATGTTTCCTACATGTAGGAGAGATTCTGAGCTCTGGAAACATTCTCATGGACTTGTGAAACTCAGGTCTTTACTGTCTGAATTTTCTAGCTGTAATATTAATATGAAGTCATTTGTATAGCAATGTAGGAATCTCTTCTGTAGCCAATATTTTTATTTTTGATTCAACCAATCAAGTAGCTATGAAAATGACCTTTTAATTAAATGTTTTTTTTTGTGTGTATGGGTATGCTGTGGGACAATGGTCTATATACCCTGTCACTTGTATTTTAAATAAATGCTGATTGGCCAGTAGCCAGGCAGGAAGTATAGGCGGGGCAATAAGAATTCTGGGGAGAGGGAAATTTAAGCTTGCAGTCATCATCCAGACACAGAGAAAGTCAGATATAGAGCAAGCAAAATGTGACTGCTTTGCTGAAAAAGGTACCAAGCTACATGGCTAGCACAGACAAGTATTATGGGCTAATATAAGTTATAAGAGTTAATAAGAAGCATGAGCTACTAGGCCAATCAGAGCATAATTAATGTAGACCTTTGTGTGATTTCTTTGGGACTTAACGACTGTGGGAACCAGGCAGGACAGAAACCTTAGTCAACATGGGTGTCCACGTGGTATGTTCACATGTGCATTTTTGTGTGAATGTGCACATTGTTAATGTTCTTGTGTGTGTTTATGTGTGTATATGTGCACACACAAACACACATATGTACATGGAAGTCAGAGGTTGATGCCTGGTATCTTGGAAGCTCAGTAAATTTTCATCTATATTTCAAGACAGTATCTCTAACTATGAACCTGTGACTTGTTGAGGCTGATTGACTTCAGGGATCCACACATCTCCATCCTATCAGAATTGGCAGAGTTTCTCTGTGGAGCCCTAGCTCTTCTATAACTCACTTTGTAGCCAAGGCTGGACTCGAATTGAGAAATCTGCCTCAGGCAAGACTTTTGAACACAAGTGCTAGGGATGTTATTCAGATCTTTTTGCTTGGGTGACATGTGCTTTGTTGACTGAGCCATCTTCCTGGGTCCTTTAATTATATTTTAATGCCTATTTTATTTAAGGAGAAACTGAGTCTCACAGAGCCTCAGTGTTTTATTGCCCAGGTGGTCTAACTAGAGAACAGATGAGCAGAAATAAAAACCCAAGCAATCTGCTTTCTAGTTCAAGGTCTTGGTAAGTCTTCCTCACTCTCTCAGTCCAGGGTTAAGCCTTCAGTGATCTGGAAAATAAGACATTTTAATGCATCAGCAAGTATTAATCAAGAGCTATATATAAAGTTATTAAACGGGTTGCCATTCAGTGGTAACTAGGATTTAATTTCTGCCTTCAGAAACCTTTAGTTGAGAATTCAATGGAGACAGACAAAAGCAGATCAGACAGTTCTGGGGCATTAAGAAGGCTCAGCTGGGACAGTCTGAAAAGTCTGGAGCCTTCATCTCAGTGTCTACCAGACTTCTCTCATCTCCCTCGTGGTCCTCTCCATTTCTGTTCCCACAGACCTAAGCACCATGGTAGATCTGTATTGATTCTGTTGGGGAAAAAATCTGGTTTCTTTATAAGTTTAACAAAATATTTCAAATAACCATGTAAACTTGGGTTACTATTTTTAAAGTTATATTTTTACTCATGTGTGTATGTACCCATACATGTGTGGGTACCTGCAGAGGCCAGAAAGGGACAATGAATTCCTTGGAGTTGGAGTTACAGGTGGTTGAAAGCTGCCCAACTTAGGCACTGGGAACAGAACTCTGGTATTCTCAACGAGCAGCAGCCTCTCAACTACAGAGCCATTTGTCCAGTCCAGGCATGTAAACTTAGTGACCTTTGTAAGTTAATGAGGATGGAAGTGTAAAAGAGAAGAATTTGATTTCAGCACCCAGCTGTTCTTTTCTACGTAGGCTTTTCTAGCTCGGACATGCTGTCCTCCACATCCCCACCACAAGCATCTCTCTATATTACCATGTGTGCCTCCTGGATACTAGATTTAATGTCTTTTCACTTCAAGTTTACCTGACCCAGGTACCTAACAGACCTGAAATGGAGATGAATGTACCTTCCCACATTCCATAAGGCAATGAATTCTGCTAAAACATCAGGTGTTAGATCTTGGAGGCAGAAGCAACAGGTGGAGGGTATGTGGACCATCAGCGAAGTAAGGCCAGGTCTCTGAGAGGGAGTCAGCGATGGATTCCTAGGGTACCAGAGACCTTAGAAGAGAGGTAGACTGTGCTCAAGCAGGTGACTGGTCCATGCTCCACCCCTGCTCTCTGGGTTCTGTATCCACCAGACCTTGATTGTGGCAATCAGTCTTTGCCAAGAATGGTCTGGAGATATGTCTTTCCCATCAACCGGAGTGTGGACCTGCCCACATGGAGAGTGTGGCTTCCCTGTCGAAGTGACTCCTTTTTCCTCAGGACTGACAATTTAGGCTATGCAGGCTGTAGGAGAAAGCAATGATATTTGCACCTGCATGTATTTCTAGCTCATCCTTATACACAGCCCACGTTTCAGTATTTACAAAGTGGAGCAATATGGTACAGATTGAATGGAAAAAGCTACAGCATGGCTCTTGGTCTCCTGGACATTCTTTCATAGGAGGGAGGGTATGAGCTCACCTGCAAACCCATGAAGCTCTTGGGCTGTCTGCTGTCCATGTGCAACATATGAGGTTTGCACTGAGATGAGGAAAATGTTCCAGAGCATGACTGGAGGAGTTCCACTGACTTCTGCTAAACCAGCTGTCAGGCCTGCTGTGTCAGGCTAAATTCACAAGTTTATATTCATACATTTTAGCCATCCACATTAATGTATCCTAACTATGAGCAGCTTTTGATTTCTAAAGTCCATTACTCATTTGTTCATTATTATAAATTCTGTGTCATATGGTTAGACACAGATTTTGCTAACACAGAGATTTATTAGTTTTACAAAATGAAAAATGTGGAATTTCTTCTATTCATTCCTTGGCAATTTAATATGTGTGTACAATGTATCTTGATCATATCTATCTCCAATGCCCACCCCTACTTGTGCTGGGTATCTCCCAACAGGTCCCCTCCTACCCTCATGTGCCCTCCTTTTTATTATGTAGCCCTTGAGTGTAATTCATGCAACATTCTGGAAAGTTGACTGATGGCTTTATCTGAAGGTAACTGTAGCTCAAGTGTGTAGACCTAGAAAAGAGGGAGAGAAGGAGGAAAGGAGACCAGGATGGAAGGCTACATCTGCCTCACCTCACAGTGACAGCTCCTCCATCAGGTAATTTGCTGATCTATTCGTGTATCTGTGAGATCCAGGTCACAGGGATGCAGTTACTGACCAAGCATACTGGCTGACTTCAGAGGGCTTTAGCATAGGCATCTGTATCCACTAAAACTGCTATTCATTGTGTTCCCCACTTCACGTCAGCCAGTGTGGAAGGCATTTTATAGAGATGAACTGGATCCCAACAATTGCCCTGTTATCTATTGGCTCCACTTTACAAGGGGGAGAAAACAGATTCTTCATGAGCTGAAGTAGATAACTCAGGTCACACATCCTCCTGTGAAAACATGTCTTCTTGTCCTCTGGTGCCCCCTCCTTCCCCTTCTCCCTCTGTTCTCCTCCACCTCTTTCTCCGGTGCCACCTTCTCCTTTCCCTTCTCCCTCCGTTCTCTTCCACCTCTTTCTTTCTCTTCCTTTTTTTGCTCCTCTTCCTTGTTGTTCTGCCTCCTCACCCTCTTTTCCTTTTCTTGTGAGCTGGAGAAAGAAATAGGACCACCATTAGGGCTGTTCACTCAATATTTCTCTCTGTGCTAAATTTTTACCTTTCTTCTTTGAAATCAGCTCAGCCATGCGATTAGGTTGGACAGTGAAATGTGAATTGTCATGTGTCCCTTCTGAACAGAATGCACAAACCCGGTACATGATTTCCCAGATCTCCTTTCAATATTTGCAAGTATATATAGCTGAAATACTCACTAAATTTGAATTGCTTGGTGTCTAGATTGGCAGACCTCTCACCTCAGATTTGTTCTGGATGTGTGCATAAGGTTAATCTATCCGGTTTGCGTATGAGTGTAGTTATCCAATTTGTGTGGCTCAGTGTCTGAGATTTGGTTTAATTTGTTATTGTAGCATACAAAACCACTGATAGAGGAAGCAAAGTTATTCTGATAAACTGATTAAGAGTCCCCAAATGTGGCTACTACTGTAAATCGATGGAGTGCACTTTACGTCTGTTAATGCTTGGCTAACTCTCATGCTGTTTATCAGAAGCTTTTGTAACTTTTGGATTTTGAAAACCAGAACACCCTGTCTAATCCTGAGACCCCAACCCTTTTTGGGCATGGCTTCAGTCCCTAAGCTGTGTGAATGACTTCCTATTTCTCTTCTTCTATGATGTCTTTGAACAGTGGACATGTGAACTTGGAACAAACACCCTCTAACATCCCCTTGAAGCTTCCTTTTAAACAAACAATGCCATGTGGCTGCCAAGGTTCTAGGTGGTTAAGAGAATTGATTCAAGGGGTCTGGAAATATAGCAAATAATCAGGGTAAGAAACCAAGAGTGTCCAGGCAGTTCAAAAAGGGAGAGTGGTGGAGAGCCAGCAGGGCCCTCCCCAGATCTCCATGTCCTTCACTTATGGCCATTATTGCAGCCACTGCTGAACTGTCTGAACTGTTTCCACAGCCTTCTAAACAGTGGCTGGGTCCACCTTATGCAAAGAGGAACGGCCAGCTGTGGCCTTTGAACATGCATGGCCTTGGCAGTGGGCTGGTACTTAACATTTGGTGTAGGTTTGCCAGCTGGGCCTCCCTATTGATGACAGAGGTGAATAAAGTCTGACTGGAAAGGGGGCAGTGACCTGGAGATCTGCATGACCCTCGTCTGCTCCCCACTGGCCCAAAGGGCATGCTGGGATCTGCAGCAGCTTTTGCAGTGGGCACGGTAACAGCTTCTCTCTTTTCTTGGCTGAGAGAGCCCTGCCCAGCTCCAGGTTTCTCAGGTTGAGCTCAGCTCTGCCCCTTTATCCACCTCCATGGGCCTCATTCCATCTCAGATGTGAACTGTTGGCTGCCCTTGCTGGCTGCTGGCCCAGAGCCCTGCAGGCCTCACTCTCCTCTTACTTATTACTGGGCGTTTCTCTCCCACGTGTGGTGTGTGCAGGGCCATACACCTTTGTCTGAAATATGGTCATATTTTTACAGTGTTTTGCATCCTATCTCCTCTTGCTATTTTTACCATTCAGAGAAGGGCTAGCGATGGTTTAAAGGTTAATTAAGTGTTGTCTTGACTGGAAACTGACAGAAGAACATTCTTGGTCTTCGTTTTCCAGGGTCTCTTCTTTCTTGATGCTGTGATCCTATTTAGACTTTCTTAGGCTTTCATGACCTCACTTCTCCCAGTTCTCACTCCCTCTATCTCTTCTCAGTGTTTTTTTGTGGAGGGCTGAAGAGATCCACATTTGACAGTAATCTGCCATCGAGTCCCATGACCATAGGCGCCATATTATTTTACGGGTTCTAGCCCTGCCTACTCCCACTGCATGCCAGTTAGTCTCTCCCAACTCAGCATGTCCAAGATTGTACTATACAAATCTCCTCCGAGCCTGATACTCTATCTAGTGTGGCAAACAGCACCCTATAAAATCATACGCGTAAGCCAGAGACTTCCATGCTGTCACAGATTCCTCCTTTGTAAAAGTAAACCTGGCACCTTTTACAAACCATCCGCTCATCAACTTTGCACCTGTGACCCACATGGGCCCCAGCTCATTGGCTCTATTCTTGATGTTAGCTTTGGAATGGATTCATAGGAAAAAAATAGCAGTTTGAAAACAACGATAACAAAACCTAGTGAAATAAATGAAAATTAAAACAGTGAACCTGTAACGAATCATCGAAGTAGCCAAAGAGATCCTATTTAGAAGTCACAGCAGCCCCTGAGTCTGCTTTTCTCATTTCTCTTTTTCTCTAGATTTATACTATCCAATGTTATGTATAATTTCTCCTGTCTATTCTCATACTGGACTGGTCTTTCCTCTCTTTTTCGTGAAAGCACTATTATCCAAGTCTTCACACGTAGCTTGCCACTGTCCCTGAACCCAAGGGCCCTCACCCTACTCTCTCCTGTTTCAGTAATGACTTGTTTGGACTCTTTCAGGCAGAAAGTAAACCCAGCCTTCCTCTCCTCTCAGTTTTCCTTTCCATTCCTACACTTTCTTAAAACCACCCCCCCAGAATGTTCTAGGATGAGTAGATTCATAGAAATATTCTTGAGAAGGTGGAGAAAATAATTTAATATATATATTTTAAATTTATTGCCAAAGTGTCTTCCATATCTTTTACCTTCATGCCCCTCTCTTCATACCCACTGGAACAATTACATCCCAGTGCTAAGAACAGCTAAGAGACTTGGCTTTCTCCCTAAACATAAGTAAACAACCTGGCTTCCACAGTTTCGTGGATGTGGGTATAAGACATGGACCCATGGGGCAAAGACAAAGGACGATTTACTGCTCGGAGCAATCACAGTTGCCAGAGTGTTGACTTTATTATACCATTTCCCCTAAGCCCCAGTTCCGACAGGATAATGCGCACGAGCCAGAAGACACCTGCACACACAGAGAATAATAGCATTATAGGAGCAGGACCCTGGGCTTAGGGTGACAAAGTCATCTAACATGATCAGGAAGCATTTCTGCTCTTTGCTGGAGTTTGTAATCTGGTCTGACACCATCTCTAGATATGAGCAAAGTTTGCCTCTATTCTGGAGGGATGCACTGTTTCTTGTCTCTGTTGCCTTTCAATATACCAAGATCATCCCTTTCAACCTTGTCTCCAAACCCACGCTGGAAATGTTTGCATAAAGTGTTATATTGTGTTTAATATTGCAATAATAATGATTGGAACTTCTTTTACATACTAAACAACTTACAAGTGAATGGGCCTGTGATGAGCTTCATAAAGTACTTTGTAAAGTTATAAACAACTCTTGAAGAGGTGTATCTGAAACCCTGTACTCTGTATGTGTGAATATATGTGGTTCTTTTCTTTGTTGTGTGCTAATGACAAAGGGGATTTTAAAGGAGAGAGTTCACCTGTCAGGCCAACAAATGGAGTTACATGTTCTATTTATTTACATTTTTTTCTGCAAGTGTCTGGGCCTTGCATAGATCAACTGTAGTTGAACTTGTCTCCGGTCAGATTCTAACATTGACCTTTTGCTCTGGTTTACAGCTGCGGTTTTAAACCCCCTTTCTCAAGTTCATACAACTGTCCCTTCAGGGGCTTTGCATTTTCTCCACATCTTAGCTCTTTTAGACAAATGTCAGGATTTTTTTTGTCATTAGCCTTGTGAGAATTCTTGCAAATAAATAAACAGTTTGAAGAAGGAAACCCACTCTGGGACTGAGGCTATGAGTCAGTGTGGTGACTGGAGGGGGTGGGGGAGACCGAATGTGGGCTCAGCCTCTGAGACTTGGACTGGAATACTGCTTCCTTCCTTTGATGCCTGCAGTGGTTGATAAATCAGTTTCTTAGAAATATTTTGTAATCTGCAGAGCTATACGGATAGTTTTTAAAGTGACTTGAAATGTATTGAATTTGGGAAGGATTGCTGCATTTACATATATATGTATATATATATTGTGTGTGTGATTGTGTGCATGTGTATGCATGCATGCTACACTGTGTGTGTGGAGGTCAGAGAACAGCTTGCAGGAGTCAGTTCTCTCCTTCCACAATGTTTAGGCACTTGTTTACTGCCATCTTACCAGCTCTAAAAGGATGATTTGTATTTCTTCCTTTATACGGTCCCCATTGGAATCTTGGATGGTGAGTAGTTTACAGTTCCTAGTCTGACTCTCGTGGTAATGGAGGAAGAGATTCTCTCTGGTAAAAGTGCTCATCTTTGGAAAAATATTTGGATAACCTATAGGCAGAATACTGACCTGAGGAACTCAGAGAAACTGAGAAGGTTGCCATCTTTTCTGGGTAGCAAGTGAGCAAGTGTTCTGGGAACTTCTGTGTGGAGGGTAAGCCAGTGAGGCTGCATGGAGGAGGGAAAAGCTGACAGAGACCTGGAGAAGGAACCCTTGAAGAACAGAGACTGCTCAGTACGATTCTTCTCTGTATTGGGAAGTCCTGACTTCCTTCCTGGGAGGACGCTTTAAATATGGTCCCTGAGATGTCAGAGTCTTCTGGGCTATCAGTTAACTTTATAATTCAGTTATAGCTGAAGCCAAATTAGGAAGAGAGTATTAACAGATAAAAACACAGTGGGCGTCAGGGTTATATACAGATGAAGAAAATTTGAAATTAGATGCAATGGAAGGATGAGATAACACAATTTGTGCCTTTTCTCCCTTCCCCTTTTTTTCTTAAAAAAAATAAAAACAAAAATACTCATATGGTTTTGAGTCTCCTGGCCATCATATAGACTGAGGTGCTGTCTTGACTAGACACTAGAAGGATATGTGAGTGTACTGAAAATGATCTACACGTGTAAGTAGATTGTCAACAAGAAAGTCCTAGACTGGGGCTGGAAAGATGGCTCAGTGGTTATAAGTACTTAACTGTTCTTACTAAGACACAGGTTTAGTTCTCAACATTTATAAAGAAGCAACAACCTTCTGTTACTCCAGTTTCAGTGGCTCCAACAGCCTCTTCTGACCTACGCATGCTCCAGGATGCATGTGGTACACATACACACACTTGGGCACACACACACACACACACACACACACACACACACACGCATACACACACATACACACACACATGAAATAAATGAATAAATAAACTTTTTGTTGTATTTTTATTTTTTTGAGAAAGGATTTCTCTGTGTAACAGCCCTAGCTGTCCTGGAACTAGCTCTTGTAGATCAGGTTGGCCTCAAACTCACAGAGATCTGCCTGCCTCTGCCTCCTGAGTGCTGGGAGTAAAGACATGTGACACCACAGTCTGACTCATAAACATTTTTTTTTTTTTAGAAAAAGGAAGCCAAAGAAAGAAAAATTTTCTTTCTCCCTCCTTCCTTCCCTCCACTTTTCTTCAGAAACAAGTGCTGTATGCTGTGAGGTAGACCGGTCATTAGTAGAGAAAGAAGGAGGGACCCATACTGGGCCTCCCACCACAATACCACAGGGGTGAACAGAGAGTCATCATCCTCAGGTTTCAGGTAAACACAGGAAGTGTCTTTTTCGAACATCTGCAGGACATCAGGTGTGCTCAGGGGTTGTCATTGCAGGAAGTTTTACTATGGTGATTATGCAAACAGCAGCAAGGACCCTAAAACGTGAAAGACACCAACCAAAAGCAATTTTAGACAGAGGTAGGGAATTCTCATCAGTTAGGCATGTCAGATCCAGAGTGAGGCAACTTCTGTTCTATGAATACCAACTCAAACACAGATCATTGTGAGACAATGAGCATGCTAGTACAGAGTGTCTTATCCAAGTGGTAAAAAAACATACAGGAACTGAACAGGGCCCCTGCAGAGAAGCAGGGTGATGCTGAAGCCCCTTTGTCCTCCATGTTTGGGGGGTATGGGAGTGAAGTGTTAGAAGTCCAAGGAGACTCTTTTTTTTTTTGGTTTATTTTTTTATATTTAAAAATTTCCATCTCCTCCCCCTTCCCTCCCCTCCTCTCCATCCATACCCCCCTCCCTCCCTCTCCAGGCCAAGGAGCCATCGGGGTTCCCTACTCTATGTTAAGACCAAGGTCCTCCCAACTCCCCCCAGGTCCAGGAAGGTGATCGACCAAGCTGAGAAGGCTCCCACAGAGCCTGTCCATGCAGAAGAATCAAAGCCCAGCGCCTTTGTCCTTGGCTTCTCAGTCAGCCTCCACCGTCGGCCACATTCAGAGAGTCCAGTTTGGTCTCATGTTCCATCAGTCCCATTCCAACTGGAGTTGGTGATCTCCGGTTAGGTCTGTCCCGTCTCCATGGGTGAACACACCCCTCACGGTCCTGACTTTCTTTCTCATGTTCTCTCTCCTTCTGCTCCTCATCAGGACCTTGGGAGCTCAGTCTGGTGCTCCAATGTGGGGCTCAGTCATTTTCTTCATCTATCGCCAGGTGGAGGTTCTATGGTGATATGCAAGAAATTCATCAGTATGGCTATAGGAACTGGCCTTTTCAGGCTCCCTCTCCTCAGCTGTCCAAGGAACTAGCTGGGGGCGCCAAGGAGACTCTTTATAAGTAGTTGTTCCTTCCTTTCCCTCTTCCTGGTGGATCCCACCCCTGTGATATCTCCCTCCCATCTCCTCTTTAATCTCAATAAGGTGAACTCATGTTATGCAAAGAAAGCCATTATTAATGGGCCTGTGCTGTGTCTGTAACATGGTAATGGCATGAAAAATAATCCAACAACTCTTGCACTTTCATAATGCAGATATTGTTTTCTGTAAAGTACATAGAGATCTACAGAGAGCTCTTTTCTTCAACAGATTCTCCCATTCTCAGTGGCTTTTTATCAGGTAGCAGCATCTGGGACTGTGGAATCCAATTCCTTGTCTCCAGGGTGAGCAAAGCAGGTAAGCACAGCCTGCCCTACCAGAATCACACCTGAGCCAAGGCAGCCCTGGTGGAGGTGTTCAATGTAGCACAAAAATGCCTTTGTAAGCCCCCGAATGCCATTCAGATATAATTGGAAATGATTTCTGCTCAACCCCAATGGTGTTCTGCACCCAATAAGTCACTGTATTCACAGTGGTCTCTTTATTAAATTTCCCCATCCCTTCATTTATTAGCATGTAACTTGATATAGCTCTTTTTTTGGTGACTTCTTTGTCTGTAGGTAAATAGCTCAGAGGGAATTTATAAGCCCTTCCCCCAACCCCAAGAATCGTAGTCACCATCCTGTGAGATTTGGATTGGAGCTTACCCAGTGTATTTACTGGTAATAGTACCCAATGTCTCACATTGCCGTTGTGGCAGGGGTATGTTAATGCTTGTGTTACTAAAGAGAAAGCTGAAGTGCAGAGAAACCAATCTACTTGTCTAAAGCTTTAAACCAAGGTGCATGGGCCTCCTGAAAACCCTTCTGAACTTAAATGGTCAGTTCCCTAAAGGTCAGGTATGAAAGAATGAATTCTGCCTTGTTACACACTTCCAAACTTCAGTGTTCACAACCATATTGTGTGGCTAGTTTTATGTCAACTTGGAATAGTTAGAGTTATTAGATAGGAGGATGCCTCAACAGAGAAATATGCCTTCATAAAAATCAGACTGTAGGCAAGCCTAGGGCATCTTCTTAATTAGTGATTGATGTGGGAGGACCCAGTGCATTGTATGTGGGGCTACCCCCTGAGCTGGTGATTCTGGGTTCTATTAGAAAGCAGATTAAATTGCTGCTCAGTTTTTTGGCTAAACTCAAGTGTAAGAAAGCAGATTGAGCAAGGCAAGGTAAGCAAACTAGCAAGCAGCGCTGCTCCATGGATTCTGCATCAGCTCCTGCCTCCAGGCTGTTGCCTTGTTTGAGCTTCTGTATTGACTTCCTTCAGCGATGAACAGTGATATGGAAGTGTGAGCCAAATAAGCCCCTTTTCCTCCCCAACTTGCATTTGATCACAGTGTTTCATCACAGCAGCAGCAGTGCTAACCAGGGCGTACAGCTCAGTAATGCCTAAGGAGCTAACAGATGAGGAAGTGAGGACCAGTTGGGTTAGACTGGCCACTGGCACTTAGCCCAGTGTGAAGCATGGAGTCACTCTCGGTGGCTATTTGCTGAGAGGATAGGTGAATGAATAATGAACCAGTGTCCCCATGAGGATCTGTCATGATGGTTAGCAGTCCTGTGTTTATTTATGTGAGCTCATTTCCATGCTCTGGGGAAAAGGTCGTGATTTGGATTCTCTGTCATCTCTCGTTGTCATTCTAGCAGAAGCCTTGCTCATAATGTTCACCCTGTGAGCCACAGGAACACGTACCCAACAGAATACCTTTCCTCTGTCGAAAGCAGAGCCAATGTGAGGCTCAAAACTCCTGGCTGGTGCCCCCTCCTCCCTAGAGCCTAATATAGTAATCTCCTACCTCCCAGGCCAGCAATAAAGAACACTTGACTTGCCCCCTAAGAAGCACATATCAGCACTTCAGGCCTGGGCGCCTGAGTCTTATTTATTGCCAGCCTGCTTCAGAGGTTGGCAAATCCAAGGGAGGCCTCCCTGCTTGCTCTGAGCCTTAGAAGACTGTTGATACTTGATCTCTTATCCCAATTAATCAGATTCTCTGTGCATTCAAAATGTCAACCCTGTCTGCATCTGTGTAGTTGGAGTGGTCTCTGTACAGTGTTGCTGCTCTTCAGCTGAAAGACAGATGGAAAATGCCCCCTGCTTTTACCCCACTTGTTCTTCCTGTCTCTGGAGCAGGCTCACTTTGTTCAGAGGAGAAAAACTCCTGTGCTAGATCTCCTCCAACTGCCGAGGACTTGGCCTTGACTTTCTCTTTCTGGTCCCTCGATGACTCAGTTTCTTTGACTGTAAAATGAAGACCTTAAGGCCTGTCCTGCCTGCCAGACTCGATGTCGGTTTTGGCTTAAAGGAGCTGTGCTTCCAGAACACATTCTAAAAGTGGCTTGTTTATTTAAATAAGCTTTTCTTGTCATTTCCCATTTTCTCCTTAAGGCACAATCCAGGTTACTTAAAAGAAAATCATTAAAAAATAGGAACCAAACAAACTGTCTGCTCGGAAGGACAAGGGACATAGTGCCCACAATGTCCATGATGTCTACAATGCTCATCATCAGAAATTTTAATAAGCAGTCCCCCCAATCTCATGGCTCACTTGTCACAGCACATGGAAGGCCTGTTGTTTGCTGTGCATGTTGGCCCTTTTGTGTGTCAGCTCCTACTTTTGTAGCAAAGTATACCTTTGTGTAATAAGGAATATAGTTGTTTTGTGGAGCCAGAGAAGTTTCTGGAGGTCAGGCTTTTAACCCTGGCAGCAGGAGAATGCTCCTATATGTCCCTACTCTGAAAGCTACAGCTTTTATCTCTCCCTCGTCCATCATTCCAGAAAGAAATGGTCAATAGAACACAGGGCTCTGGATTGTGAACAACCTTGGTCCTTGATCCCAAGGGATTTTAGACAGGAGCCCACACAATGTTTTGAAATGGAATTAAGTTATATGATTTCTGATGTTTCCCAAAAGGAAACAGGTCTGTGCATTTTCAAAGGGAAAGATGCCAAATGGGTGCCTATGTGTCAGCCTGTAAGCTGGTAGGATTAATAACTACATAAATAATGTAATATAAAGCTATTGGAGGTAAGTGTTAAGTATGATTTTAATAAGAACAAGTGCCCGCATTGTCTCATTTCGTCTCCTCGAGAGTCTTGATACCATCTTACACCAGTCAGAATGGCTAAGATCAAAAACACCAATGATAGTTTATGCTGGAGAGGATGCAGAGTAAGGGGAATACTCCTCCCTTGCAAATGGGAGTGCAAACTTGTACAACCACTTTGGAAATCAGTATGATGGTTTCTCAGAAAATTGATAATCAATCTCCCACAAGACCCAGCAATACCACTTGTGGGCATATACTCAAAGGATACAAGCTCATACCACAAGGTCATTTGCTCAGTTGCGTTCATAGCAGCATTATTCATAATAGCCAGAACATGGAAACAACCTAGATGCCCCTCAACCAAAGAACAGATAAAGAAATGTGGTACATTTACACAATGGAGTTATATTCAGTGATAAAAACAATGACATTTTGAAATTTGCAGGCAAATTGAAGGCACTAGAAAAAAACATTCTGAGTGAGATAACCCAGAAAGACAAACATGGTATGTACTCACTCATAAGTGAATATTAGACATAAAGCAAAGGATAACTAGAGTATATAGTCCAGACCTCAGAGAAGCTAGGTATCAAGGATATTCCTAAGAGAGACATACATGAATCCTCCTGGGAAGGGGAAATAGACAAGATCTCCTGAGAAAATTGGGAGTATGGTGGGGCTGGGAAGAAGGGAAGGCAGAAGCGGAGGGTGAGAGGAGAGGGGAGAAGGGAGGATAACATGACAGAGCAGGATGGGCAAAATGGGGGTAAGGACAGAGAGGAAGAACAAGGAAAGAGATATCTTGATTGAGGGAGTCATTATGGGGCTAGTGAGAAACCTGGCACTAGGGAAATTCCCAGGAATCCACAAAGATGACCCTAACTAAGACCTTAAGCAATAGTGGAGTGGATGCCTAAACTGCCCTTCTCCTGTAATCAGATTGATGGCCACCTTAATTGTCATCATAGAACCTTCATCCAGTAACTGCTGGAAGCAGATGTAGAGATCCACAGCTAAACACTGGGCTGAGTTCTCAGAGTCTGGTCGAAGAGAGGGAGGAGCTGTAATATGAGCAAAAGGGTCAAGACCATGATGGGGATACTCACAGAAATAGCTGACCTGAGCTAGTGGAAGGAAGCTCACTGACTCTGGACTGACAGTGGGAGAAGGTGCATAGGACCAAACTAGACCCCCTGAATGTGGGTGACAGTTGTGTGGCTAGGGCAGTCTATGGGGCCACTTTCCAAATATAGCTGTAATATCCTTATGAGATACATGACAAGAAAGTTTCCCATGTTAAGATGAAGAAGTATCTTCAGAGATGCATCAAAGCATAGGAAATGTAGGCTGTACATAGGGCTTTATCGAGCTACTGTTTTTGCTTTTATTTTTTTAACTTATCAAGCTATGTGCTTTTGATCTTAAGTTCCCAGATGCCAGCTTAGCAAGAGCACGAGAAGGTGTTTAGAGAAAGGGGAGGGGAGGAGGAGTAGACTGTAATCTCCAGATAGTACCCATAGCTGGCACTTTGCAGTTTTCATTCCTTCTACTCCTATCCTGCTTGCCGTTCCAAGTGTAGAGAAATTTTAGACTATCCACATCTGCAGGAATTGAGTGACATAGATAGACAAGCTGCTTTTCAATCTGGAAATTCTTTATATGAATTATTACTTAGGAACATGTGAATTTTGCTTAATAATCGCTCTATGTATTTTCATATGTATTCATCAATGGTTCGTTTGTTTACGTAACAACATCTACTGAGAACAAAAACTGTATACAAGATTAGATACATATTAGTGAATGAATCAGATCTAAGAAACTGGATACTTTCCTGTGAGATTACAGGTCCTAAAAATATCTGAAAGTGATTAACAGTATTGATCACAGTGGCTGCTGGTGAACGCAGTCTTGGTGAGTTCACTGTTGCTGACTTTCAGGTAGTGTACAGAAACGTCAACTCACTAGGCATTCATTGAGTGCCCACTGTGTGCTAGGCTGAAGTAGACCTCTGCAGATGAGTAAGGAAAATGCACAACCAACATATCCTCCTCATCCTGTTCTGAGATCGTCGTTGGGCTGTTTATGACCTCCATTATCAATGTATCATTCGTTCGTTCGTTCACTCATTCATTCATTCATTCATCCTGTATTCATTTCAGGTGCTGACTACTGAGTTGCTGAATAGCCCAGGCTGACTATCTTTGTGAGGCTTATCTTCTGACATAACTTCCCTTTCATGAAATGTTTTCCTAGCAGGTAACATTCAAAATATTTCCATGGGTATACCTAATTTTATATATTTCTTGTGGAATGGTGAAGGTGTTTTCAGTAAGGTAAGACATTTTCCTTTTTGAACATTACAGAGTCCATGAATACAGCATGTGTGACTTTTGTCCATGGAGTGAGAGGCTTTGCTTCATCACATTGTGGTGGTCAGTTTTAATTTTCAGCAGGCTGCCTACAAGGAAGCACACCTCTGTGTCTTTCCTGGGAGGTTTAACTGAAGAAAGAAGATACCACCAAATGAAACAAAAATGAGGTGCCTTAGATTTGTTCAGTAAGACTATGACTGTAAAGATTAGAAAGAAAGCGAGCTGAGCCTTGGCTCAGCTTGTTAAGGGTGGTGCTTGCGAATCCTGAGGGCCGGGGTTCGAATCCCGGGACCAGACCTCTGTGTCCCGAGTGTCCTCCTTCCCACGCCCTTTCGTGGTGTGGGAAATAAAAAGATTAAAAAGAAGGCCTTTGCTTGTATCTTTTAATGATGCAATCAGAAAGCAGTCAAGATGACTTCGCATGTAAAAGTGCTAGTCATACAAGCCTGAGTTTGATTCCTGGTGTTCTTTCTAAAATCCCCTTGTTCCTATTCCCAGGGCGGTTCCCCGAGCAGGAGAGAGAGAGAGAGACAGACAGACAGAGAGAGAGAGAGAGAGAGAGAGAGAGAGAGAGAGAGAGAGAGACAGAGACGTGTGCAGGGAAGGAACCAAGATGGCAACGAGAGGTCAGAGGTAGTGGGCGTGGCTTGTCTCTTAAAGAGTCAGCCAAAAGAATAACACCTGGTATCAACAGAAAGAACAGACTCCTAAAAGTTGTCCTCTGACTTCCCTGGTGTGTGTTCTTTCTCCCTCTCTCCTCTCTCTTTCTCCCTCCTCCCATCACTCTCCTTTCACTCTTATACACACACACAAAAAGAAAGAAAACTACTAATAAAGCAACCAGAAAGCATTAAAAATCACCCTCATCTATTTTCTCTCCCCACATTGCTCATCTCAGTAACAGAACTATGGTTACTCTCCTGACCAAACCAACATTCTAGAGTTAGTCTCTAATTGTTTGTTTATTATGTCTGTCTTCCAACTCTCATCAACTCAGTTTCTCAAGTACTTTCTGAATGTTTCCATTCCTGTCCACCTCCGACTTATCCTCCACTGTTGACTCACTCTTTTCTCCTGTCTGGTCCTCTCCTGATCTGTAGCGATGTACCGTCTGGTTCCTGCCTTCCAAAGAGCAGACAAAGCCAACTTTGAAAGGACTTAAGCGCTGATGATTCTCTGTTCTTATCCTATAATTCGGACCCCCTCTCTCCCAAGAAAGTTTTACATGACCCTGGGTATGTATGTACAAAAGATAAATATACAAACCAAACATTGCAAATAAGTCATTAAAAGTTTTATTTTTTAAAAAAATTCTTTACTATACATGTTTTGCTTTCTTAAAGTTGAAAGTCAGTTTTCCACAGCAATGCAATGGATGTGCTTATTTTAATTTTCCATAAAGAATTTAACCTCAGTTGAGTGTATGAAGCTGCAGAGTATACAGCATCTTCAACCCCTTGTAGAGTTAGCTGATGCCTTGATTCTACATTTATCAGTGCTCAGAATGCTATTTTATATAAATACGCAGGAAAAAAGGCAGAAATATATCTAGGGCAGCTTCAAAAAATGTTCGAAATTCTTCCCTAATCATTCACTAAATGGTTTAAGTAACATGAAATTCAAGTTAGAAATTCAAGCAGAAAAATTTAAAACCAAATTTTCTAATTCTAAAGTTCAAAGATCTATCAATTTAGTACTTATATGCTGAGGAATGATGGTAGGAAAATATGGAGTCTTTGTTTTCATTAATTAAAGCATCGTGTTTCTATAAGAGCAGAAACTACACGGGAGGTAAAGATACAATAATTCATAGCATGCAATACTCTCCAATCTGAATAGAGGTGTTTTAGGCAGTGTCTGTTGGTGTGGAGTGAGGCTGTGCACAATGCAAACTGAAAATGCTTTGTGTTCAGATCCATGGGAGAGTGTTACCAGGAACATCTTGAATTCATTATGAATTTTATTTTAAATTAATTTTTGGTTGTTGGATGTTGAGAAAACTTTGACTATTGCCAAAATTCTCAGGACCGGAACTTTCAGTTATATGACCCCACACGGGGCTGTGGCTCATAGTTTAAGAAAGTGTGCTCTTCCGGATCCTACCCGGCATATTGCGAACCAGTGTTTTCTGTCCCTGCACTTTCCTCTCACCACCTGCTTGTTCTGAGACTCCAGCTGTCCTCCTGGCCAAACCCAGCAGTGTTCTTGCTCCTTCTCAAGAATCCCAAGTGAATTTCCGTTTCTCACCAGCTCAGCATGAGCTGCTTTCTTTACTGTGGCACTCTCTTGATAAATATCACACTTATCAGTCCTCCCCTGATTGACTTTCAGATTAAATATCACATTTTAACAAAGGCGTTGGTGCACCCTATCCACAGTAGCTCCTGACGACGTGTAACCACAATCTTCATCTCGGTACTTTGCCGCATGGGTATCACTGAGGCTTCTTGTTACTTATTTCCGGGCCAGCAAGTAAGTCCCAGTAGAGCGACACTACTGCTCATTTTCTTCCTATTCGCAGTCTCCAGATTAGTGAAGTGTTCCCAGGATAAGGTTTGATTGAAAGAATCGAAAAGATCATGGCTGTTGCTCTCCAACTTTGAATAAACCTTATCAGCTCATCACTCAAAGCATTTGACTAGTAAGAATCCATCAGCATAAATCTCTGGGTCTGGGAAGAGCACGGCTTGGGAGGTCAAATTGCTAATCCTACAACTAAGTGGGGCTGTGAGCAATGATGGCTTTCCTGGCAAATCCCGTTTTATGGGTAATAAATAAAGTGAAGACCCACTCCTGGCTCATGGTTTTACGTTTACTGCATCCATGCAAAAAAGCTGTGATAACAAACTTGGGAGTTTTATGATAGATGCGAGAAACTGATCCTCTGAGGTGGTAGTTAGTTAACTTGTTCAAGATTATATGTTTAAGGATACTGAGGAGCTAGGATTGGGGCTCGAGGCTATTCTGAGTCACCATCTATTCCTTTTCTGTTCTGAAAGCTATCGAGAGCTAGGCTTCTTCATGATGGCATCCAAGAGATACATATGCAAGTGATGGACAGCCACAGTATGTCTAAAGGGTTTGTGTTTGGATCTTTGGTGTAAATTAAGGAATAATCTGAGACAACATGTCATTTCAAGGTTGTTTTCATTTAAAAAGGAGCCATTTCATTTTAGGGTTTGGAAAGACCTTCCTCAGAGAGAGCCTAATTATAGGGGCAGTGCATTCAAAATTCAAGAATGACTGATTTGTGCTTTTTAAACAGTAAAAGGAGCTCTGAAACATATTAAATTTTTATGAGGTGTGTTGCTGACTAAATTTTTTTGAGCAAATAATCATACAAAAAAGAGTAGACCACATACTTAAAATTAAAACCTCCAAATAAGAAAAATATTTATTAAATAAACTTACACCAAGCCACAGTGACCTTTCAAATGGGCTTTCTAAGCCAATTCAACCCATAGAGTAATTTTAATCAAGTTGATGGTTCATTATCCAAGGATGATAACCAGAGGTGTGGCTCTCATGTAGTGGTCAAGTTTGGTAGATCAAATCTGTCACTAACAAAGTGACTTTGGGAAACCAAATAACGTTTTTGGGCTACAGTGTCTTGTCTCCATCTTTAAAATGGAGACAGTAGAATACCCCTGTTGCCTCTTATGGTGATTATGAAAATCAAGACTAGTGGATGTAGGGAAATACTCGGAGAGGTGAAACATTTTTATGACATTGATAATACTAGTTTCTCAAGAAAACTGAGGAGATTTATTTATCATGCACAAGATGTGAGGATTTTATTCTGAGAGCTTATTCTCTTGTCTTTTATTTTTACCTGCTCATCAGAGATTTTTATGTCTTTACCTAAGAATACATTACATTTATTGGTCTCATGGTCTCTCTCACAGATCTTGTCTATGCCTTTGGGCTTAGCTGTTAACTAAACTTGTAAAAATTCTGCTTTTCTTTAGTTCCTCTTGCTTCTAGGCCTATTCTTTGCTCATCTGCTCAAAAATATATCATTGCTTCCTTCTGGCCAGGTGAACTGCAGTTTTATCTTCTTGGTTCTCCATCATTCAGTCTAACATGGCTTTGGCTAGTGAATCTGTCATGCATCCTTGTTGACCAGATACATTTCTCCATTTGCTATAGTCCAAAGGTGTTAGGAGGTGGAAACTTGGTGATGTGGTCATGATGGAGAACATTGGTAGCATTAACCTTTTCCTCCAGGGACCTGCTTTTCCCTCCTGGCATGTGAAGATTCACTGGGAAAGGACCACCTGTGTCATTGAAAATAGGCCTCTATGAGATGCTGAACCTTTTGGTGTGGCACTTCTTCCAGGATTGTGGGCAATAAGGCTGTGCTGTCTGCCACTGTGATATTTTCTCACAGTGGCCCAGGTGAACTCAATCACCTTTTAGCCTTGGCATCTGCTGCAGTCCTCTTGGGTTGCACTGCCATCTCCCACATCCTCTTCTCAGTATGCGAAGCTCAGTCTAAAGCTGCATCTTCACAAGGGCTTTTGGTTAGTGCACTATAATTTAGGTGTGCCTCTATGGTTTCCAAGTTATTTACTTGCTCTGTATTTTAAAAGTATCTACTAGTTAGGGATATAGTAACTAGAAGAGAATGGCCCTGATCTTTAGATAAGAATTTCCCTAAAACCACGGAGAAGGGATAGTCATCACATTAAAAGCCCTCTCTTGACTACTATGGCATGAAGTTTATAGCTCCTTTTCATAAACAAATTTAAATATTTTCTTATTTTTTTCATTGTAACTTGTCCTTCATCTCCTTCCTCCCTTCCTTCCTCTTTTTTTGTGGTACTGGGGTTTGAACCTGGGGTTTTATATATGCTAAACAAGTATTCTACCCCTGAGCTAGATCTCAGATTCTTTTTTATTCTTTGATTTGTCTATTCTAAAATCATTTAAGCAAAACCCATCCTTTTCTTTTGGGATTTGGGGCCCAGTGTTCTCTTTAAAAATGTCACATTATTTTATCATTCCCTTCCCTTAGGTCAGTGAGCCTTCCCTCCTCACAGGTCATTCAACAGCCCTTGCCAGACTGATTTTCCACTTTATGTCTATTTATTAATCAATCATGGGTCTTCTTTGCTCATAGATGCTGAATGTTGGAGATGCTTTTTTTTGTTGCCTGTTTTCTTGTTCCATTTTGTCTATTTACATCTATTCCTGGAGGCCAATGATGGTAAGTACACACTTATGGCCAAGATCTCAATTATTTTCATTGTGTAAGTACAACGAATGAAATCATCCCTTGCTTAAGTTCAGGCTTAGAATCAAACAAGGAAGTTGTCTTTTCACCTTTATTTCTCTGCACCTCCACTCTAACACTTTTCAATGAAGAGTGATCTTGGTTCCTTCTCCAGATCCTGCTCTTGTGTTTGCATTCTCGGTCTTTCATAGTGGCTTGTGAAAGCCAGCATCGTTCTGAAAAAGTTCCTTCATGTCTCATTTAGTTGCAACTATTTTGACAAATCCTAGGTCTTAAAATGTTAGCCAAGTGTTTTCCTCTTTGCAATATCTGTCGCCCTTTTCCTGCCTGGGTTTTATCAGTGACTCTCAACTGATCTGTCACCCTTAATACTTTGTGGTATTTCTTAGATTCTCTTGTAATCAAAATATTAACTTCTGCTAAGTTCTCAATAGGCTAAGTACTATAAATATTATATAAGTGCTAATCATATAAACTGAATACATTTATTTTTGAGGTATATTCATTAAACATTTAAGGAGTTTTAGTTATTATAAAAGACATCTTTGCTGTATCTTCTAATTCATTGTTTTATATATATATAAGTAATCATTTAAAAACAGACTACAAAAGAAATCACATTACTGAACTATCTTTTTAGTTAAAGAGTTTTTTATTTTAGAACTTACTATGTAGACAAGAATAGCTTTTAACTGACAGATATTAACCCGCTTCTGCCTTCTGAGTAGTGGGATTAAAGGCATATGCCAAACATGCCCAGCCCTTTATTATGTTTTATTAATATAAAATAATATACTTTCCATACAAAGTTGCCTCCCTATTTTTAAACATTTATGACTCTTATTTCTTTGTTTAGTCTTATTGCATTGCTCAAAAGCTCTACAAGAACAACAAATTGAATTTTAATAGGAAATCATGTTTTGTACTGCAGGTAGGGATGATTCTGTTAATTAATTTTCAGGCCAATTTTCTTTACCCTGATAAAATGTCTATTTACTTTCACTAAGATTTAGAACAGTCTTAGTTACTTTTGGGTTGCTGTAATAAATTACTCCCATAGAAGCAACTCAAGGGAGTAAGAGCTTATTTTCCCTTAAAATTCCAGAGAGATACAGTCTTCCACTCCAGAGAAGACAGGGTGGCAGGAGCCAGGAGCTGACTGGTCACATTGCTTCCACACCCAGGAAGCAGAGGGGGAACAGGAGGTGGAACAAGACTGTAAAACTTTTCAAGTCCCACTCCCACTGACCCACTTCCTCCTGAGAATTTCAACCTCCTAAACCTTGCAGAGCTTTCTCAAACAGTGTCACCAGCCGGAAACCAAGTATTCAAACATGGGGACATTCAAACCATAGCAAAAGTCAACAATAAGCAATGAATTATTATACACTATTGAACGTGTAAGATGATACACGGTCACATTTGCTGTTCATCACTGTGATAAATTAGCTGTTCATACTACCCTATTATTAGTAAGATGTGACTCCAGAGTGACACTGAATGAGACTTGGTCTGAAGAACCAAGAATGTCTAACTATCCTATCTGGACTCGTTACTATATTACTAATGGTGTTTCCGAAAGGAAAACGTTCATGAGTGGTAAGGACAACTAACACAATATAATCTAAAGAATTCTAGAAGGTAAGTCTGGGCCACAGAGAGCATGGCTATTTCCTAAGAGTTAGAATTCAGACTACAGGACAATAACAACTTCTTTTTTATATTTTGCTTTCACTATAAGAAATATGGTCTCGGATATTACCACACAGGTAGTATAAAAAGAGAACATAGGGGAAAGAATGGATGGTCTTTCTTGGATCCCTAGTTTAGTAAAGACTTGGGGGTCCACAGTCTCTTTAAAGGACACACTCCAGTGACCCTACCTCCAAATAAGTTCTGCTTCCTAAACGGCCACAGCATCTCCCAGCAGTACCACTTTGAGGTTTAAACTTTGAAGAACTGAAAAATCTTTAGGATAGTCTTCATAGCAAGCACCCAGGACAGTTCTCTTTTCAATTAAATATGTCATGTCATAGTCATCCCACAGTTGTGCTCAAGATTCTGTCATGAATCTATCTCTCTTGGAGCAAAAGCCAAGGTCCTTCCAATACTAAGTCCCTACTCCGGCTATCCTCCCTGCCGCCCTGATTTTGTTACCCTTCTCTTGGACCCATCTTGAGCACAGTAGGCTCTCACTCTTTCAAGGTCACTTTACCCAGTCTGAAAAGTTTCCTATAAATAGGAGGTGATCAGTACTCAGCTACGAACTTAAGGTAGACCCTGAAAACCTCCTGAAGTTTCTGTGAACAGCTCTGTCCTCTCTGGCAGGTATACTTTTCTGAGTATGCAACCTGCTGTTGTCTCTCTAGACAGGACACAGCATCCCTTTCTCAAGGCAGAGAGCAGGGTGGACTCTGCCTGTGTTCCTTTTCTGCCCTTTGTCCTACACTAAAATCTCCCCAAGAAGTAAACTGTGGCTTGAAAATCACTGTATAGCTTATGGTGCCCACAGTTTCAATTGTTTACAGTGGAAGGGGTGAGCCTGGCCTCAGTTTCTCCACCTTGCCTAGAAGGAGATCTTTCAGCAATTCTTAATTCCTTTTCTGGCTCCAGTGTTTCTATGGAGATAACAATGTCTGATACACTGACCGTGCTTTCTGCTGTTTGCTTACTGTCTGTCTTTGCCCCCATCAGAATATAATTCTACAAGAATTGTTTTCCCCCACCCATGAATTTCTGTATTCATATAGGAACTGACACACAGTAGGTACTCAGCAGTTATTTATTAAATGAATGGATGCAGAGCAGAATGCTGATGTCAGGAAGAATTTTCCTAGACCCACAGGCTCTGGTTCCACTTCAAGTGAAATCCCTAGTGTAAGCAGAGTCTGTGCCTCTGGGCTGGATACTCGGCCAGTGGCAAGGGTCTATCACCTCTTCAGTCAACACCCTGCTCTGTGGAACATGCTCTCATTCCTCTTGCCATCTCTCATAAGGTGCTTTGCTTACCCAACACTCCTTAGCTGGATCACATGAGAAGCATGGATGGAAGGTTTTAAGTTTCTTTTAAAAATATAATCATTTTACAACCACACATGTATGTGTATGTGTTTTGTCTCTACACCCAACTCTGAGCAGCTGCTACTTAACCCTCATCTCTTTCTTTGTATAAAACATGAGTGTGAAAGGCCCTTTTAGCTCACAAGGGTGGAAGTTCAGGTGGGAATGAATCCAAGGGAAACTTTGGACTCACTCAGGAGGGGTGGGCCAGCTAAATAACAGCACCTTTCCCACAGACTTCCCCTTGTCAGAACTCCTTGCAAGGATTTCCCACCTGTCAGCCTGTCCATCCAGCAGTCACTCACCTGAGGAACCAAAGTTTTTTTTTTTGTGTGTGTTGTATGTTTGTGTATGTGTGTATGTTCATGTGTGTGCATTCATGTGTGTATGTGTGTTTGTGCGTGTATGTTTGTGTGTGTGCATTCGTGCGTGTGTGTGTATGCATCTATTAGACTATGAGACAGCTTCTGAAGCAGTTTTTCTCTATTTTGTTTTCCATATGAGGTTCCCTTTGGTCTCAGGACCCTCATGCGGATGGTATCTATGCCCTTAGGCTTTATTAGCTCCTCATCCTCTCTCAGGTCTTTGTCAAATGCTATGTCAACCTCATGATTTTTCAGTCTTTTGCCAAACACCAAGTGTGTTATGTCAATCTCTGTCTTTTAATTACTATTTTTAACATACTTACACAGGATGGACTCAGTCTAAAGTCTGGAATCAGGTAGAAAAGTGTAAGGAGCAGAAATCAAAAATAGAGAGTAAGAACCAAGAAGCCAGAATAGAACTAGCTAATACGCATATGAAGAAAGCAAACTGGCCCCAGGCTCCAGCAATACCAGTCTTGGGAATATACCCAAGAGATGCCCTATCATACTACAAAAGCATTTGTTCAACTATGTTCATAGCAGCATTATTTGTAATAGCCAGAAAATGGAATCCTTCAATGGAAAATTGGATAAAGAAAGTGTGGAATATATAAACATTAGAGAAGGAGGGAGAACATGAGCAACTACTCAGCAGTAAAAAACAATAACATCTTGAACTTTGCATGCAAATGGATGGAAATAGAAAACACTATTCTGAGTGAGGTAACCCAGACCCCAAAGGATGCATTTGGTATGTACTCACTCATCAGTGGCTTCTAGACATAAATAAAGGTCAGTGGGCCTATAATTCCTGATCATAGAGAAGCTAAATAAGAAGGTGAACCCAAAGGAAAACATGTAGTTATCCTCCTGGATATTGGAAGTAGACTAGATTGCCAGGCAAAAATTGGGATCTTGGGGGTGGTGGTAGGGGTGGGGTGGTGGTTAGGGGTGATGGGGTGATGTGGAAAGAAAAGTGAGGAGGGGAGGATGGGGAGACCCTGGGGGAAGGGGATGGTTGGGATGGAGAAAGGGTGGATGGGGTGCAGGGAAGAAGATATCTTAATTAAGGGAGCCATATTAGGGTTAGCAAGAGACTTCACTCTAGAGGGTTTCCCAGGTATTCATGGAGATGTACCCAGCTAGTTCCTTGGGCAGCTGAGGAGATGGAGCCTGAAATGGTCCTTTCCTATAGCCATACTGATGAATATCTTGCATATCACCATAGAAGCTTCATCTGGCGATGGATGGAGATAGAGACAGAGACCCACATTGGAGTGCAGGATGGAGCTCCCAAGTCCCAAATGAGGAGCTGAAGGAGGGAGAACATGAGCAAGGAAGTCAAGACTGCGAGGAGTGTGCCAACCCACTGAGACTGTGGGGCTGGTCTAATGGGAGCTCACCAAGGCCAGCTTGACTGGGACTGAAAAAGCATGGGATCAAACCCGATTCTCTGAACGTAGTGGAAAATGAGGGCTGACTGAGAAGCCAAGAAAAATGGCACTGGGTTTTGATCCTACCGCATGTACTGGCTTTGGGGGAGCCTAGTCTGTTTAGATGGGCACCTTCCTGGACCTGGATGGAGTGGGTTGGACCTTGGACTTCCTGCAGGGCAGGGCACCCTGACTGCTCCTTGGACTGGAAAGGGAGGGGGAGGGAAATGGGAGGTAGGGAGAAGGCGGAAATTTTTAATAATAATAATAATAATAATAATAATAATAATAATAATAATAAAACAAACTGCTTCTCATGTTTGGATCTGTTGGCCTCAAAGATACAAAGCTGAATTTTCTTTCATCAGGATAAAATACTTCTTTACTTACCCATGCCATGTCCTTTCTTTTCCACAGGGAAAACTTGCCATACAAAAGATTTTACTTTTATCTAAAAACTTAACAAGAACTTGTTAACTGTGATGAAACTTAGAAAAACTAAAGACAAAAGGTCCAGAGACCGCAGAGATGGAAGCAGCCATGTGATTGCTAGGAAGTTTTTAAGAGGATGGCACTGGGAATGTTGCTTTCTATTTCACATCCAAACCACAGGACCATGTATGCATGGGTCTACTTCTGCTACTGAAATGTGTGTCGTGTGTGTGTGTGTGTGTGTGTGTGTGTGTACATATATATGTATATATATATATATATATATATATATATATATATATATATATATATATATAAAATCTTCAGGTCCTTATTTGTAATGATAGTATTTTCCTACATTGGTTCACTTGAGAATTAAAGAGTAATGTAAATTCCTTTTTGTGATTAATCTTTTTTAAAGCTAATTCTAAAATGGTTCATAAAGTTGTACTTGTAATGTTTTGGAATTGTATACATCATGTAATATTTAGTCAGTATAAACATATATATCTCAAAGTGTTCTTTCTGGTGAAAAATTCAAAACCCCTTCTATGTTTCTGAAGTACATAGTATTTTATTGTTGTCTATTGCCACTCTATTGTGTAATGGTATGTTTGAACTTCCTACCACTATACAGATATAAACTTGATACCTATTGATTACATTCACCTCACCCCTTTCTCCCCAAGCATTCTCCACTGACTCTCCATGCTGAATTCTATGAGAGAAACTCTCTTAGGCTTCAAGTATAAATGAGATAATATAATTCCTGTCTTTCTGTATCTGACTTATTTCACATAAAATAATGATCCAGTCCCATTCATGTTACCATAAATAGAAAGACTTAATCCTTTTTTCTTGGCTGAAAAGTACTCTGTTCAGTATCTGTGCCACATCTTCTTTATCTGTTTATCAGGGGATGGGAATGTGTGCTCTTTCTGCTTCTTAGTTATTGTGACTAATACAACACAAAAATGGAAATGCACTTGCGTTTCTGACTTCCTAACTTTGTTTCTTGTGGATATATGCCAGGACAGGGATTACTATTTTCCATAATGGCTGTGCTAATTTGTACTCACACTGTTAGAGTTATCTTCAGCTGTCATCTTGACACAGAATCTCTGGAAAGAAGAATCTGCACCTGAGGAATCATCATGTTGAGACCGGACATGTGGACCTGTCTTTGAAGCATTTTCTCACTTGTTAATTGATGTAGAAGGGCCCATATCACTAAGGACAGTGCTATTCCTGGGAAGGTCAGTCTGGGCAGTATGAGAAAGATAACTGAGCAACCTAAGAGGAGCAAGCCCGTAAACAGTATCCCACCACGGTTCCTGCCTCCAGGATCCTGTCTGACTTCCCTCAAAGATGAACTGTGACCCAAAAGTGTAAGCTGAAGTAAACTCTTTTTTCTCCCAGGATGGTTTTGGTCAAAGTGTTTTATCATAGCAACAGAGGAAAGAAACCAGAACACTCACCAACAATGTGTAAAGATCCCCCTTTTTCTACAGTTATTGTTAGTCTGTTTGACACTAGGCATTGGGGAGAGGCAGTATGTATCACATGTGTACTGCATTTTCTTGAGATTATGGATGTAGAGCGATGTTTCATATATCTGTTAGAAGCTTTCTTTTGGAAGATGTGAATTTAAAGTTATTGCCTATTCTTTAATTGAATTACTCACTTTCTATTGGGATTTCAAAGTTCCTTATGTATTCTGGACATCAAATCCTTGTCAAATATTCAGTGGGCAGGCACAGTCTCCTCTTTGGTGGCCTGTCCCTGTTGATAGTAATAGAGGAAACTTTTTATCCAAGTGCCTTAGGGTAAAGAGTTAATATCCAGCATTTGGAAGATTAAATGTTCTTCAAAGGGACCCAAGCTCATTAGACTGGGATTTAGAACTTTGTCCATGGGAAATCATTCATTTAATTTAGGCAAATTATTTTCCGGAAAGTTATTGCATGAGATCGGTTATATTGAAAAAGAAATCCCAGTGTCTCAACAGCTCCCTGCAGACTCATTTCTCAAGGCCAATGCGCTCCATGGAACAGAGCATAAAATGGTGAGGCAGGGAAATTTCTGACCACTCCACACAGGGTGTTTATTAACATTACACAGGAAATTCAAGTCAACCTGTTTGCAGCCAATGTAGCTAATCCATTTTTATATTGGAAACCCCGTCTGACCGTTTTACATTTTCTTTTGAATATAAAACTGGCCTGTTATTGCTATAACAAAGAAGCTTAGAGGAAAGCATACGTTAAACCTTAAAATATGACCTTGCAACCAGAAAGGAAGCGGCAGATCACAAGGTAGGACTATGTGAGACCCAAAGAGGATCAATCCCGTGTAGAAGATGAAGAATGCAGAGAGGGACCAGAGTCTGACCTTACAGTACTGAGACTGTTTCTATGTTTCTCAGGAAGGAAAAACTATGAGCTGATTGTTTTTCTACAAATGCGAGCTCAGGTGCCATCATAGTTTGATTTCATTTAGAACAAACTCTGTCATTATAAGGTCCTAGAGTAAAGGCCGTTGTCAGTATTATCCTGTAGAAACCCTGGCACTGGATACACAGAAATACCAATTTTCTTTGGAGGTAGTGATGACCAGTGAGCAAAGCCATGTAGGCGGTGGCTTCAGAGGACTTCTGTGGGTGGTCCTCTGCTTCATCCGCCTTCTCCTGCCTCCTCTATTCTGAACTGAGAGAGCCATGTCGATGACTGTTTAATGTATCCATGGTTCTAGGAACCTGAGGTTCTTCTATAACACAGGCACAACTACTGAGTGATAAATCTGAGCAGCAAGAAGCACAGGGGGCAGCATGTGTTTGTTCTTCTCTCCTGGAAGAAGGAACAGGTGCCTCTTCCAGTGCCCTCCCATGCCTGGCTGCAGAGGAGTGAAGAGAGGAGAAAAGGTGATGGGAGTGAGATTTATAGTGATGTATTAGGTGCGGGTGATTGGCCATGGCTCACTTTTTCAGCAGGGTTAGAAGCTGTTGCAAACTGTGTTTCCAGGTACAACGTATGTGTGTAAGAAGTAACCTCCTATTGGGAACTTTTCCAAAGTCTAATAAAGCCAAGCTTTGCTCCCCCTGACCTTGGCTCAGTGACAGGTAAGTCCCACAACTTCTCCCACCTTATAAACACTGAGATGGGCTGTGAGAAAGGACTATAGGGGCTCTATGCAGAGGCTTAGGCCAGCAAGTGGGCAGAAAAATGTCAAAACCACTAACCTAATTTTTTGATGGCCTTCATGGGAGTGTATAGGGAAAAAGTATGCCATTCACTGGAAAGTTACTCTGGTACCTTCATCTAACATCGCCCAGAGCAGAGGACTTGTACAATGAGTGTGCAGTGTTTTGAACAGATGTGGAAAGGGGAGAAATGAAAGGAAGAAAGTTTAGGTGAATTTGGGGGTGAGACCTCCCTCCTACTCCTATTCACCACCTCCCCTCACATTTGTCCTTTGTCCTGTGCTTGCAAGTCTCTGGTCTCAGTTTCCTCAGACATTCAAATGACTAGCAAAGGCAGAATCTAGTTTGGCTATTGATAACTATAGTAGGTGTGAGCGTACCAGAGTTAACTCTTCTCTGAAGGCTAATCTTGAGCAAGAGAGGGTTATGATAGGTGATCTCCGAGGTTGTCTCTGAAATTCTTGCTAGCCTAACCTAGCACACAGCGTGAACCCCAATAATGTCCCTTTGAGAAATGAACAGATGAATGGAACAGGGTGTTGGTGTACAGCCATAGGAATGGTGCGCATTGTTCCCATCTCAGCTCCGGATAGCCTCACTGGGGTTTCTTTCTAGGGCTAGAGTCTGTTTTTGTTTGTTTGTTTTTTTTTTTTTGGTTTGGTTTGTGTGTGGGAGTGAGGAGGTTATTCTCTTTTAAGGATGACTGAGAGGGAGAAGGCAGGACAGAAGTTTAGCTCTAAATCATGGAATCAAGCACACTGAAATCAGATCTCTGCTGCATGTGGAATTGTCCTCGGGTGTCTGTCTACAGAGTGGATCACCGGCCAGCTGCAACATCACTTAGGTTGTATTTTTTCCCCCTTTAGAAACATTTGGTAGAACGTTTCAAACTGTGCTGGAGGGAGGAGGGGGGATGTCTGAACCAGATGTTCAGGGGCCACCGGTGATGCAGTGAGGCCTCAGTTTTAAGTGATTAGCCATGTGAGCACTCTGGGAGCACTCACTTTCCTGGCCCAGGGAACCTGGCCTTGGATGGAGAAGTAAGAGCCATTGAAACATGTGCATGCACAGAAACAGGCTGGGAGAACATGTCCAGAAAAACCTTTATGAGTCAAGGGGGAAACATCTACGTGGAATACCAGGGTAGATAGATCTAGTGTGATTCTGAAGTGACCTGGAGCTAAGGTCCGGCACAGATGCCACCCTTTGGAATACATGATGAATAGGAAGTAACATACAGAGACCACCTATCCATTCTAGGTGCTGTCAACACAAGGGGAGTGTCAGACGACAGTGGAAGGCTAGTTCCCATACAGCTTCCTATCTTTGTCTTTATGGTCAAGCCTAACCTGTACCTAAGATACTTGGAGGAGAGGGGTTGAAGTTTCCATATGAACTTCATGTTGTGTTTATGGGCTCAGAGTAGAAATTATGTTGAATTCTATGAAAAAGGGGTGCATTTCTTATAAGCATGAATGTCTACCCAGACATTTGCAGTTTTGACAAAAATGAATAAAATCATACAAGCTGAAGTTCCACTGGGGAGGGGTGGCTGGGACATGACACAAAGGACAAAAAGGAAGGTTCTCTAAGGGGAGGTGGGAAAGAATTTTCAGACCAGGCAAAGATCAGAACTGGTAAGTGCCTTGAGTTCAGTTTTGAACTCTGGCCAGTAAGACTCTGCCCTTTGAACATGTATTTTAAACCTCAATAGGCCATGTATATAGACAGAATGACTTGAAGTCCATGAAGGCCGATTTTGGCTTCCATAAGGGGAAGCACACAGGCTTTATTCCACTGTTCTATAGCATGATCCCCTTTTGCGCTGTGTGGGAGGATAGGTGAGGGGGGGGGGTATGTTCACTCTGAATTCTTCTTGTTGGGTTCTATGCCTTGGGTTGCTATGATTTAGTCAGCCTGGCATGACACAAAACCCACTTAAAGAATAGGAGTACAATGTATTTTTCACAATCTGGAGGTATCAATTTGATTCCTGGTAAGGATTCCCTTGTGACTTATTGACTGCTATGCATCCTTATTGTGTGCTTACATGGCTTTCCTCAGCCTTTGAAGGGAGGGGAGGAGTGGAACTGGGGATGGGATGGGAGGGAAGGAGATGGGAGAATGAAGGAATATTCAATTGGTGGCTCTTCTAATAAGGAAACTCACTCTAATCACAGACTATACCTTTGTAATCAAGCAAAGGTATTAGCTTCCAAATATAGCTACACTGATGTTAGGACTCCAGCATAGATGTTTTAGGGCGACATAAACCTTTGCTCCATTGTGCCATCTTTCTGCCTGTGCCTTAGCTGAAAGGTTTAGAGCTAGAACTTTCTGTGTCCTCACTTCAAACAGGCAGGACCATTGTCAGCATCACCACTTCCACCAAGACCAAAGGCATCTTTAGTCCCTTCTATGTATGTAGCGCTGTGCTGAGTTACATATTAACCTTTTATTATATCTTACTAATTTGTGTGTGTTTGTATGTATGTATGTATAATTGCTAGTGTGGATGGGTGTGTACATTTGTGCATACAGGTACATGTGCACTAGTTACACATGGGTGTGGAGGTAGGGGTTAGAGGTTGATGTTGGTAATCTTCTTTGATCACATTCCATTTTTAATTATTTGTTTTTGAGACAGGGTCTCTCACTCTCACTGAAGCCTGAAGCTCATTGGTTAGGTTAGGTTGCTGCCTAGTGAACTTCTTATGACCCTTGGCTTCTTAGACTGTGCTGAGTGTGACTTAAAGAACAGAATGTAAAGTTTTTGTGCAATCCCACATGTACAGTTTGTGTTTGCCACCTGTGCCTTTAGGTTTGTATTTAAGACTCGTTGTTCTGGTAACCCAACTGGTCAAGAATAAGACCACCTACCACAATCTGAAACCAAATTTGAAGCAAGCTTAATTAACTACTGACCAGGAGGATAGGCTCTGGCCAGGACCACTCTGGGGCTACTAGAAAATGACTACAAGTTATGTTTTTCAGAGGCTAAAAAGGCAAAACCACGGGGCCACCATATTTCACATCAGATTCAATCAGGGGACCGTGTACTTCCCATCTGTGTACTTCCCACCTATAGCCAATCAAGGGCAAGTGTATATCCGGACCTATGTCCTGCCCATGTGCCCCCACCCACATGTGATCAAGCATATCCAGTGTAGATATGTCAACCAAACATAGGACAAACAGGAATTTATGTTTTAATATTAATATTATTTCATATATTACATTATAATCCTAGTTTCCCTTCCCTCTTTTCCTCCCAGACTCTCCCTCCATGTCCCCTCTTCTTGAGATCCCCTCAGAAAAGAACATGCCTCCCAGGGACATCAACCAAACATGGCATAATATGCTACAATAAGATACATACCATCACATCAAGGCTGGACTAGGCAACACACTAGGAGTAAAAGAATTCCATAAGTAGGCAAAGAGCCAGAGATAGCCCTTGCTCCCACTGTTAGTATAAGAACACCAAGCTACTCAGTCATAAGATACATGCAGAGGATCTAGGTCAGACCCCTACAGGCTCCCTGATCTCTACAAGTCCCCACGAGTCCCAGTCAATTGATTCTGTAAGCTGTGTTATCTTGGTATCCCTGACTTCTCTGGTTCGTCTGATTCTCTGTCCTCCTCCTCACAGGACTCCCTGAGCTCTGCCTAATGTTAGGCTATGGACTGAAGATAGACGCTAAAAGGAAATCCCCCACTGGCTCAGAATTAAGTATAACAAAGGGTTATTTATTTAGGGGTAGACTCACAGATCACAGTTCTCTGTACGAAGGGGAAACAGGAACCATATCCAGCAGCCAGAAGAGAGAGCAAACACGTGCTTTACATCGATATTTATAGTATAAGAGGTGACACCCCAGTGGGAGGGTAACTTGAAGGCTACTGGCTGTAGAATTTCCTACAGCACTCCTCCCTTTTATTAAATAAGAGAGTTCTAAGCCTAATACAAATTATGCACAATAATAACAAATATCAGGTATGAAAATTAGAATTACAACCAGCATAAACAATATCAAGCAAGAAACATGTGATAAATGTTTCAATAATTACCCTATCCTATGGAGTTTAAGTCTTGTATTATAAATAACTTGGCCAAGTCATTAAAGGAAAGTAACTACAACTATCTATTTAGTTTTCAACCTCACCGAAGACCCAAAAAGGGAAATATTACTTGAGTAAGCAGGAAGTGTAATCAAGCAACTTCCAAAATGTACAACAAATGACAGAAACAACTTGCCACCTGGGCAATCATCAAAAGTCTCATTTGCAACATTGGAGCAACCAACTTTGGCTAAGGCCTAGAATAACTGACAGACCATTTTCAGAGACAAGAAATTTTTCAAAAGACTGTCTTACCCTGTCTTGGCAAGATTTGACAGTCTTTTTTCTTGTATTCTGCTTGTCCTGTCAGGACATCATGGATTTTGTCAGTGGTTGAGGCATGGGCAGTTCCTTGCCCAAAGGCCAGTTTTGCCAAGAAGAAAACAAACTCCAAGTGGATTGTTTTCAGTAATCAACATTCCCTTGGGAATAGATCTGGTTGCCAGGAGCAATCATGTCTCATGTCAACAGAACCTTAAGTTATTTAAATATCATATTCTACAGCTATTTGAAATAGTTAAAGATTACCTATCTATGCAGAATACAATATGTATCTAAAGAACCTGATTAGCCTAACTATAAGTATGACAAACATAGATGACTGTTGACCTATAATTCTTGGTACCTATATAACTTAAAGCATAAGATTTCATATTAGAATATTAAAAATCTTTAAACAACTGTGCAACAAATGAGGATATTACTCCAAAATGTAAACAATGTATAAGTATCTTAATCAGTGGTAGATATAGACATGTATAGTGCAATATAATAACTCATAAAATTGTATCAATATACAAAATGTCTTAGCATAGGTAGAAGCATGCATGCATACAATAGACAAAATAACTTTGCCTAGGTACACAAATATTGTAGATGAAAATAGGAACATATTCAATATAATTTAAGTTTATATTAATATACAAGAACCTATACCAATGTAAACTGCCTATAAATAATAGCTCACAAATATTCACTCTATTACTTGCTATTATTATTGTTATGTGAGCAAACTCACACTAATCTATTATCCCATCCAATTTCCCTTTTTAAAAGAGATCCCTGAGCCTACATAATTTTCCCCAACCCCCAAACCTATACGAATTATAATCAACCCATAATTGATGTCCCTAACTCTGAGAACAAACTTTGTTGGAAGAGGGGATGTCATCTTCTAGAATTGCTTTCCTCTGTCATGGGGGCAATGTTCTTTCTATGGGATCCCGTAAAGTTAAAATGATGGTTAAGTTTCAAGGTTACTCTCTGGTACAATTGCAAATAGTCTCTGAGTATTTGGTAAGGTTTTTCTGAGGTTCCTATTTGGAGTTCAGGCCAGAATGCTGTAAAAAAGTGCACCATTTCAGCCAACCAAGTTGGAACCATCTTGAGCAGCTGGTACCTAAAACAGGTTTTATAATAGAGCTATCAGCATCATGACATCATATCAACCAGAAAAACTCACTGTTGTGGGGCCCCATCTTCTTCCTGGAAACTTTAAAGATTACTGTAATAAAATTCATTGTTCTTTGTGGAAAACTTAAACATTATTTATACAGACATATATTCAGTGACAGGTATGATAGAGACAAAAATAGATATGAAGAAAAGTTGAATTTTTTTCTAAATTCTTTCTTCTTTCTGTCCCATACTAAATGGCTCCTGACATGAGACAGAAACTCTGAACTTTTCTTTTAAGAACATGCTTGCATTTAGAGAAAGACAGAGCCATTGTCCAACTACAAAGCCAGCTTTATTTTTTAGTGAGTCGTGACTTTATTCTAGTTAATATTCAGAGATTCTTACCCTCAGGTGACCTGTCCTCATAAGTGATAATTCTGTTTCCTTGGTGATCCTATCTGGATAATTATCTTTTCCTCTTTAGGCATCTAGATGTCCAGAGTCTTTTGACTCTCTGAGGATGAGTATTTTCCTGCAAATACAAGAACAGAACCCTGCCCCAACATTTATGAGGTTTCCTTACCACTTGATTGGTTGTCACCTCTGTGGATGAGCCATCTTTTCTTTTTCCCAAGAGATTTCTCCTTTTAAAACCAAATATTTATTTATTTTGATGGTATCCATAGTTTTTCTTCTGTTGAAACAAGAACAAAACTCTTCTCCAACATAACACATTTCCTGGTTTCCATTGTGAGGTCAACAACACATCCTTGAAATATACTGGCTGATTTAATTCAGAAGATTTTTCTATTATCCAATGTTTCTCTGCTGCTTTTGTTCCTTTCTCATTAGCATTAAAAAATTAAAGGTTAATAAGGAATTATATAATCTGTTTCTGGGGGTATTTCCCCTCCCTTTTAATTTCTTTAACATATCATTTATAGGTTGATTTTATCTTTCTATTAACTGACTGACCTGTAAGATTGGTATACCCGTAATATGCTTTATATTATAATAAGCAAAAAACTATTTCATTTTCTTACATACATTTGCTGGACCATTGTCTGTGTTTATTTATGCAGGTTTACCCATGATGGCCATAGCTTCTAATAAATGTATAATTGCTGAATCAGCCTTTTCTGAGCTCAAAGCAGTTGCCCATTGAAAACCTGAATAAGTGTCAATGGTGTGGTGTACATATTTTAATTTTCCGAAATCTGCAAAATGGAACACATTCATTCCTTTGAGTACCTTTTGGGTTACTCCCTGCAGGTAGTAGTATTTGATTATAGAAAGGGAAAGTAGGACATTTCTTTATAATCTCCTTAGCTTGTTGTCATGTAATAGAAAACTTTCTTTAAACCTTTGCTATTGACACGATGTTTCTTATGAAATTATGAGGTCTTCAACATACTTCCAATCAATAATTGACCAATTTATGCATTACTTTATGTTAGAGGACCTGACACACCCATGTGGGATTGGATGTGTGTTATGTATATGGGACAAAACCTATTCCTGATTATATCTTGAACCTGTTTGGGCAATGAAGTCAATTCTGTATCATCTGGTATAAATTCAGTGGTTTCAACATGCAAGACAACTTTTTTTGCATATTGTGAATCAGTAACTATATAGTTTCTTTAAAATCCCTTAGTAACATGAGAATAGCATATAATTCTGCTATTCTGCCTTATGACAAAATTATAAGGGCTTTGTTCCACCTTACTTAAATCTTTTAATTAGTAACTTGCCTTTCCTGATTTATTTGCATCAGTATAGAATATATGGGCTCCAGTTATTGGTATGTCCTATACAATGCAGAAAAGGATCCAAGTAGTTCTCTTTATAAGGTTAATTCTATCACTTTTGGGATAATTACTATTAATCTCTCCTAAAATATTAGCACAAGCTCTTTGCCAAGGTTTATTGTCTTCCTATATTTTTAAAAATTTCATCAGTAGTAAAAGGCACTATAATCTCTGCTGGGTCTATACATGCTAGTTTACAAAGTCTCAATTTTCCTTTTATAATTAATTCAGAGATTTTCCACATAAGTTTTTAATTTTTTACCTGGTTTATGTAGTAAAAAGATAAATTCTAAAATAATATCTTCCTTTCGCATTAAAATTCCTGTAGGGGAAATTCTAGAAGGCAATATGACTAGAATCCAATTAAGATTTTGATTCACCCTATCCACATATGCCTCCCATAATTTTTCTTCAATGGCAATCAATACTTTTCTGCTTCAGCTGTAAATTCTCTGGGACTATTTAAATCCTTGTCACCATCTAAGGTTTTGTTTAAATGAACTATTAGATCAGGGTTATCCCAACAGCTGGTCATATATTGGAAATTTCTCCTAATAATCTTTAAAAGTCTTTAAGAGTCTGCAATCAGTCTCTCATAATTTGTGCCTTTTGTGTCCTAATTTTATGTAAACCTATTTTACAATCTAGGTAATTGACAGAATCTCCTCTCTGTATTTTTTCAGGAGCAATTTGTAATCCCCATTTTGGCAAAATTTTTTTTACTTCTTCAAAGATTCTTTACAAAGTATTTATGTTTGAATCAGATAGCAAAATGCCATTCATGTAATGGTAAATTATAGATTTAGGTATTTTTATGTATTATTTCTAAGGGTTGACTTACAACATATTGGCATAGGGTAGGGATATTGAGCATTTCCTGTGGAAGGACAGTCCACTGGTATCTCCTAAGTAGGCTGGGAATTTTTATAAGTAGGTGCTGTGAAGGCAAATTTTTCTCTGTCCTTTTCTTGTAAAGGTATAGTGAAGAAACAATCTTTTAAATCAATAACTATAAGAGGTCATTCTTTTGGTAGTAGAGAAGGCAGAGGAATTCTAGATTGTAGAGGGCCTATAGTTTGAATTACCTTGTTGACAGCTCTTAGATCTGTTACCATTCTCCATTTACCAGATTTCTTTTTATAAACAAATACAGGAATTCCAAGGGCTGGTTCATTCTTCAATATGGTGAGCATCTAGTTGCTCCTGTACCAGCTATTGTAAAGCCTGCAGTTTGTTTTCTGTTAATGACCACTGTTTAATCCATATTGGTTTCTCAGTGAACCATTTTAAAGGTAGGGCCATTCCTACCTCTAAAGGTTTGCTAGTTGCTTTGTGTTCTTGTAAAGCCTGAATGGCTGGGGACCTTTGTGTATAGTAACTTATAATGAGTTTCTGGGACTGCAGAAATGTTAATCTGGTTATTCCATTTTCTTAAGGATGTAATATGAAGAAAAAAAACTGAGTCCCACTATCCAATAAATGGATTTATCACAATAACCATATAAGTCTTGCAGAATACAATCCATAGAAACAGCAAAAAGGTTACTAAAATTCTGCATGTTAATATTCTCTGCATTTATATAACTTTCAAGTTTATTGATTTATTAATTAAAAATATTTCCATATGTTTTGAAGTCTGGTAAATTGTTTTAGGTGTATTAATATTTATTGTCCAGCCGGTATCGTGGTTGCAGAGTTGCAACCAGAGATGGTACAACTGATGGCACCATAAATAGTTCTGTACGGCTTTGTTTTTTCTGCCTTGGTGTTGGTTAAATACTGCAAATATGTTTTGCTTGACAAATTAAAAGCAATTAAGTCAATTCCATACATAGAGCAAAGAGCCCAGAACTTCAGAGCAGGGAGGACAAACCAGAAGCTATGCATGTTACTACAAGGTAGGGAATGTGGCAGTTGGGGGGAATATGCTTGAGCTTGGGAAATTTCGAAGTCACCATGTATACTTAGCTCCACTGTGGCAGGGTTTTACAAAAAATCATTTAGGTAAAAGCAAGACAAGTGGGAGGGGGTGGGAGACCTTCTGGGCTGTGGACCTTTTGGGCTTTTAGGTATGGAGTTTGGATCCACATGGGGTGCTAGATGAATATGGATGCCAAAGAGAAATCCCACACTGGCTGAGAATTGAGTATAGTAAAGGGTAATTTATTTAGGGGTAGACTCACAGAGTGGACTCTACATCTGATCCCAACAGTGGCTAGATGATGTCTCTCTCTTTGATGATGATTCTACTAGATTCCAGTCCCAGAATCCTCTGCAGACAGGAAAAGCTGGAGGTTGAAGATTTTGTGACTAGGTTGGAGTCCAAATCCCTTCACTCATGGTCTTGCCTAGTTACAGAAGAGGGCTGGTTCAGGCATATTTCTACCTAACTCTTGTATCTTTAACTTATTTTTATTAATCTATGAATTACCATGAGGTTGTGGCCGACTGGTAAGGTTCTGCCTGGCAACTGGCATTTTTCTCCTTCAGCAGCTACATGGCATCTCTTTAACTCCACCTATTTTCTCTCTATATCTCTGTTGGGATTTCCCACCCGGCTTTACTCTACTAAGCCAATGGCCAAAACAGCTTCTTTGATAACCAATGATAATAAAACATATTCATAGCATAAAGAGGGGGATCCCACATCAACATCTGAAAACTTGAAGCTCTAATGAGTCATTACAGATTAAAGTGATGAGTTGGTACCTTATGTACCATGGGAGTCCACCATTCTCTGTTGCTACACTGCAGAAAATGAAAATCCAATTCATAGGAAGAAATCTAATGTGGTCTGAATATGAACTGTCTCCCACAGGCTCATGTGTTTGAACAGTTGGTCCCTTGCTAGTGACACTGGAACAATTGTGAAAAGTCAAGGAGGTGGAGCCTTGTTGGGAAAAGTAGATTCCTGGAGGGAAGTCTTGTGGTTTCATAGCTTAAGCATACTTCCTGTTTGTTCTCTGCTTCTTGACTACTGATTCAATGTGATCAGCTTGCCTCTGGCTCTTGAATGCATACACTCCACATTATGATGCTGTTGTCATTGTTTTCCTGATGCTACGGGTGAAACCCAGGGCCTCACGTATACTCACCAAGCATTCTATCACTCAGCCATGAAAGACCATAATTTTGTTTTCTTAGACCGAAACAAAATGGTATTAGAATTTAAGGGACCATTTTCTTAGGTTTTCCAGGATAATCTTTGGCTTTCTCCAGATTTGTATGTACCACAGGTTTCTTTTTCTCTTCTTCCTCTTTTGATAGCTTCCTGTCCCTTTACTGTCTTCATTGGGCCCTAACAGATGTCTGATATACCAGCTTAACTCATCAGGACACACAGGCCTGTCATCTTGTCCAACATCTGGATTATACCCATTTTTAGAGTAAGTATCTCATTTTCCTTTTGGTTTAAATGGTTTTCGAATGAAAAAGAAAATTACAATGGGAAATTGTGGATGGCCAGGGAAAAAAGCCATTTTGGATAATAAGTCTTATAATTGGAGTAATTTTGACAAACTCAGGCTGTGTGGAACTCCCATACACCACCCTCTGCTCCCTTAAGTTGGGGAGGTATGCTCTTTATGAGAGGCCTAAGCTGGTCTGTCTGTTCTGCCCAACAGAAATGATTTCACTTCAGTGAAATCATGCCTACTGCTCTGAGAACCATGCTTTACTCTGGCTTGGTGAATCCAGATCCTTTATAGCTCAATCAAGAACAGAGTGGATCTGGGATTGGGGAACTTGTCATGGTACTCTGTCATGACTTTGGTACTGGTTTCTACATTTATGTAAAGTTGACTCTATATTTTCTTTTCACAAACAAAGGGGCAATAACTTAGGTTTAATATTGATAAAGCTTTACTGTAGTGAAGAGACGAGCAGGCCTGCTTTTCGTCCCACCTGGTTCCCGCGTGGCTAGCTTTACACACGAAATAACAACACACAAATTGTATTCATTTAAACACTGCCTGACCTATTAGCTCTAGCCTCTTACTGGCTAACTCTCACATCTTGATTAACCCATATCTATTAATGTGTGTAGTAAGGTGGTGGCTTACCGAGAAGATTCTAACCTATGTCCATCTTGGGCCTGAGCTTCATGGCAACTGCCTTCTACCCAGCATCCCATTCTGTTTACTCCACCTACCTAATTTTCTGTCCTATCAAAAAGCCACGGCAGTTTCTTTATTAACCAATGAAAGTAACATGTAGACAGAAGACCCTCCCATATCACTTTACCACTTTCTTGCTTTATATTTTGGGTAGATACAGTGACATTTTTCCTTTTAGTATATTGGATTGTGCTTCAGTATGTAATATGGTTGATAGCTGCTTCATAATAGCAGGAGGGGTATGTGTATGTATACATGTATGCTTGTGTATCTGTGCATGTGTGAGGATGTAAACATCTCTACATTACCCTACTGGACTCAGATGACTGAAGCAATTACCCCACAATCTTAGGTACCAAAGATATTTGTGTAGAGGCTCACTGTTCAAAGCAAGGCATCATGGATAGTATCTTTTGATACTATAGGAGGGCAGGTGGCATAAGCTGGAGCTTTGCTACCAGAGTGAAGCTCAGTTTTGCTTCTGCTATTATAACAATCTAAAACAGGGTAAGAGAGGTTTATGGAAAATTTAAGGGTGCATTTACACTCCCAGGTGATACCCTGTACTTGTACAATCCTGAGAGTGAATGCCTCCTTAAATTTCCCACATAGGTGTCTCACTTCCTGCTCCAGTCTGGCTGTGTGTAGCCCTGGACAAGTCACTCACTTCTCTTAGTTTTTTGTTCTCATTTGTAAGAACTGGGCAGGTACTAAAATCCATCTCATGGGCTTGACATGAAGCTTAAATAAATGGGTGTTTATAAAATTTTTGACAGTGCTTGGGGCCATGCCCATTATTAATTTTAATTGACCTATTGTTGTGCATCTTGGCTAACACCCTAAGTTCTTGAGAGAAAAAACAAAAAAAGGAATTGAGGAATACTTAGAAGTGACTTCATTTAGGAGATTTTATTTTTCTTTAATGTTATTTCTTCTTTAGGAAAAAATATTTTAAATCTAGTACAAATTACAATTTCTCATAGCTAAGTTGTTGCACCAAGCAAAGCCAGGAATGAGTCTGAGGGTGGGGGTGTGGGAGTATAGAGTTACAGGCAGGTCAGAGCTGGGCCCTTGTGAGAGTGAGTACTTCATTTTCAGACCAGCAGACCAAATGCCTCACTCAAAGAGCAGAGCAGCAGGATTTGGGTTGAATGTGTCAAATGCCCACTCAGGAGGCAGTTCAGGGTGGTTCCCCAGCCAGTTCTGCCCCTGCCTGTTCCTGTGGGCACTCACTTAGCACAACTCCCAACAGCTTACACAGTTTGCTTGACCAGCCAAGTATTTCCCCCACATTTTAAGGTTTTGGATGGGAGACTGACCATGGTGCTCAGCGCCTGGATGAAGAGGAAATCTGTTAGAACACTGGTGTGTAAGGTGAGAGGCTCTCAGCGATTGTTATCTCAATTGCTATTCTTGCCATGTTATTCTAATAAAAACAAAACAAAACAAAATCTCAAAATCCTTGTGCCCTTTTTAAGCCCTTAAGCTTTTGCCCTTAACTATGTACTGAAGAGCCCATTTGGTGCCCCCCCCCATCTTCTGTTTCGTACTTGGTGACTAAGAGACAGAGACAGTGATTGAGTTTATTTTCTTGACCTCTAGTTTCATTGGACTGTCCTTTGGTTGTTAACATATAAGCTTCTTATCCCAATTTCTCAGTATAAATTAAGAGAACTGGGTTTTGGACTGTTTTGTAAGATGAACCACTTCTGAGATAACTGTGAATGTGTCTGTCTGCCTCTGTACGTGTGTGTGCATGTGTGTCCATGAGTGTATGTGCAGGCACATGTATAAGGGCTATCTCAGGCTTGGAGATAATGGCAAGTCTGTGTTATCACTGTACTCACTCCTCTGAACTCGGTTCTAGGCTAGTCATCACTCAAAGAGAACCAGGGCAATTTCCTGAAGCAGCCGGGATAAATCCTTTTCTAGTCTAAAGAAAAATCTTGTGCAAGGTTTTGCCTGAAGGGAGCCCCACCTGATAAACACGAAGCATAAACCAGAAAATACTCTGCCTTTTCCAGGAAATTCAGATGACTGCTCTTTGAGCTATTTGAAGAAACATCCCAGAAGCATATTCTAGTCTCTCTAATACATATCTTTACAAGTAAAACTAGGGGTGGACAAGTGAAAACCGATTTGTGGTTCTTAAAGGAACCAACACAATGAGATATAAAATTCAGGCTGGGCAGACTGACACATGTCCCAATTTCTGCAGACTCCTTAAAAATAAGCACTAATTTCCCCAGCGATTACAGAGGTCCCTTCTCTACTCTTGTTTTATTTTTCTTCTTTTCTCTCACAGAAGAAAAGATGCCAAAGACAATTGGGCCAATTTAACATTTGCTGTACTTATTCCTCTTTTCTGATTTTAACATAATATCCAAACAAAGAGTGTCCACTCTTCGATTTGGGTGTGTGCTTGTGGCAAGGATGAGATGCCCGCTCATTTGAAAGGGAAAGTAGGTGGTCACAAATGACAGCGTGGTGTTGTGGAAAGAATAAGAATGGCTTTGGAGTCGTTCCTGGCCTGACATCTTGGCTCTTGGGTCTGTACTCTGTGGGACTTTTGCCATGGCCCCTGGTTGTCTTTGTGCTTCCCATTTCTGCATGTACAAAGCGGAATGGTGGAAGCTCATGGTAGGATTGCTGCTGAGTATGATTAATTATGTGACACGAATTACTTTATCCCAGTTTTCCCCATTGTGAATGTTGTAAAAGCCATGAAGGCAAGAGGCAGAAATGCACAGGAAGAGTCACGGTAGGTTGATGCTTCTCAATCCCATGTGACTAGGGGAGGACTTTATGGGTTGCCAGAGGAAGAAGGAATGGAATCCTCAGTCATTGTAGAAGACCCCTCACAAGCTCTTCCTTTTGGAAATGGTGCCTGCCCTGTTAGCCTTCTCACCAGATGACTCCAATGAGTGGAGCTCTCTGCTGACCCCCACTGTACAACACAGGGCTGCTTCTTTAAACTACTTATATTCAAATGATTTTTGTGGCTAAAACAGAATATAACTTATTCCAACAAACTTCACCTTCAGATAATTGGATTTTTTTTTACTTTTGGAAATTCGCATATCTCCATGGTAGGACCGTACACACTTCTTTCGCATTCTTCTCAGAGGTTCTGAGTTTACTATTTGGAACAGTGGAACATCGAGCTTGGCAGTGACATGTTCAAGGGAATTAACTGCATCATCTCCTTCACTATTAGGTTCATGCAACACTGACTTCTTGGCCGGCATGTGCTCCAGAGAGGCCATTCAGGGGTCCCTGAAAAAGTCATTTTATTTTGACGTGGTTTGTAAATGACTTTAAGCTTTCTATCTCTAGCCTGGATTCTCCTTTAGACTAGAAGGTTGGCGTACAATCACTATTTGATGATTACGCCAGGATTAAAAGTATTATTACTACATGTGTGTGTCTGTGTATGTGAATGTGCCTGACGAGGTCAGAGGCATGTCACATTCTCTGGATCTGGAGTTATTGGCAGTTGTGACTGTTTGATATGGATGTTGGGAACAGAACTTAGGTCCTCCACAAGAAAACTTTAAGCTTTTAGCTGAGCCTCTCTGCCTAGAATTTTAATAGCCACTTAAACTTAGCATGACCAAAGCTCTGTTGATTCTTGCTTCTAGATTTCCTAGTTCTGGATCTCCACTCAGTACAATAGGATAGTGTCAGAAAGGGATTTTAAATAGAGACCCTTTATTCCTGTTTTATTTGTTTTCTTGCCCCTCTGCTTGACTCCTCAACTTTTTCCATGGCAATTTCCTTTTTACCAGGAAGTTACGAACAGAGCAGGCTTCTTGACCACCTTAGTGAATACATTGCCAACTTTCCCTTCCCACATTGTCTTCTTCATAGCAACAGCACTCAATAGGAACAGATAGGAAACTGACATGTATATTTTCATGATGTGTACTACCTACCTCCTCATCTTCCTTTAGGATATAAGTTCACCAATGGCTGTCTGTTTGTATTTTCTAGGACATAGGAATATTCATAAATATTGATGATTGTTATATGAATATTGGTTACATTCCAGGAAACTTCCACTACATAAGAGATATCTGTATTTTTATTTCCACCATATGGTTTGACATATTTCCAATGGATAATAATTTTGTTTTTTAATTTGTTTCTTGAACATTTGCACCAAAAATCTTTGCCAAACAGAAAATTAATTGTTGAATTTCAATATGAAACTACTAAAAAGAAATAATAATACAACTGGCTACACACACACACACACACAGACACAAACACATACACACACATACAAACCCAGGAGAGTGTTGAGAAAGAAAGAGACAAAGAGAGAGAAATGAATGCTCCACCTCAGAAAAAGAATGGTCATATGAATTTAGGTGTTTCTATTTATGCTTTAAGATTATTAATACTTTGGAAAGCTGGTGTTACTGTGATTAATTACATATGCCAATATTCCTTTATTAAATGCTAATAAAGATTACAGCAGAAGAAAGTACTCATCACAGTGAAAATTTGTTCATGTGCCTCTTGTTTGAGAAAATATTAACATAAACCAAACTGGGGGAAATACTGGTGATATAGGCATGAGACTAGGGCTAGGCTGAAATTTTGCATGTTTACTAGCTCTTCCCTTACTAGCTCTTTGGAATATAAGTAGTCAGTGGATTCTCTTCAACAGCATCCATTAAAAATTGTCATATAGGCACTGCATTAGAGACCCAGCACAGAATAAGTCATGTGTACTTCACACATTTTAAGGATCTCACAGTATTTAAACAAGGTTTTCAGGAATGGATCACAATCCATGTGTATGACTCCATTTTATCATCACGCTTATCCAATAGAATTCAAAGGTTTTCTATCTTTTCCTCTTATAATAGTTGTTCTTTATTCTCTCCTTGTTACTTGATGTGTTCTTGTGGCAGTTCTGGCATGAACCATAAGACATGGTCTCTGTTATCTCTAGGGCAGGACATTTAGGTGTATCGCTAGAGACCCTCCAGATCTGCTCCAGAAATGCAGTAAGAGTCTGTCCCATTAGTCTGGCTCCTGGTGACATGAATAGAATATGATTGCTGAAATTAGCGTGATCAAAAATAATCTTTGTCATTTCAGGACCTGGAGATTGGGGGAACATTTATTACTGTAGCACAACAGAACAAACTGAATGATCTTATACTCGAGATGCAACATGTCCAGACACGTAGCTTTCAAAAGCCCCTTTACTTACAAAGAGGAAACCAGAAATAAACTATTTTTACTATTCAATGATCATATATTTATTAAAAAATATATTCTTTTAATGACACCAACATTACTAATAAGAATTTTGACCTTTGTCTTTCAATCTGTTTATGTGCTGGATTATATTTACTGATTTACGAACACTGAACCATTATTATTATTATTATTATTATTATTATTATTTTTTGGTTTTTCGAGACAGGGTTTCTCTGTGGATTTGGAGCCTGTCCTGGAACTAGCTCTTGTAGACCAGGCTGGTCTCGAACTCACAGAGATCCGCCTGCCTCTGCCTCCCGAGTGCTAGGATTAAAGGCGTGCGCCACCACCGCCCGGCCACTGAATCATTCTTGCATATCTGGAATGAAGGCTACTTCATCATCATGGTGATTTTTTTGACGTGTTCTTGAATTCAGTTGCAAGTATTTTCTTGAGAATTTTAACATCTATGTTCATAAGGTAAAATGGTTTGTTGGGTCTTTTTGTGGATTGGGTATCAGGGTAACTATAGCCTTGCAAAACACACTGGGCAACGTTCCTTTTCTTTCTATTTTGTGGAATAATTTGAGGACTATTGCCCCTAACTCTTCTCTCAAAGTCTGGTAGAATTCTGCACAAAACTATCAGGCCCTGGGCTTTGTTTGGTTGGGAGAATTTTAATGACTGCCTTTATTTCACCAGGGATTGTAGGTCTGTTTATTTTACCTATCTGATCTGGATTTAACTTTAGTTAATGGCATGTATTGAGAAAATTATGCATTTCTTTCAGATTTTCCAATTTGGTGGAGTACAGGTTTTTAAGTCCGCCCTTATGGTTCTCTGGATTTCCTCAGTGTTTGTTGTTGTGTCCTCCATTTCCTCTCTAATTTTGTGAATTTGAATCTCTCCTTTCCTTGTAGTAAATTTGGCTAAGAGTTTGGCAATCTTACTGATTTTTCTATACCAACTCTATCATTGATTCTTGTATTTTTTCTCTTTGTTTCTAGTTTATTGAGTTTTACCCTGAATTGATTATTTCTTTATATCTACACCTTTTGAGCATTATTGTTTCTTTTGGTTCTAGAGCTGATCATCTCATTAGATGTAGAAAAGGCCTTTAAAAAAATCTAACACCCTTTCGTGGTAAAATTTCTTTAGAGGTTAGGGGTACATGCAACATACTTCAAGACAATGAAGGCAGCAATTTACAGCAAGCCTGTGGCCAACATCAACAGTATTGTCAGTGAGGAGTGGGCTGAGGTTGATAGCCTGCTTACCATGGAGATATATGGGCCTGATCTGTTGTCAAGAGCCATGTCTGCACCTGTGGCCTTGCTGCAGCCATGGTCTGTGATGGTTTCTGTGGCTCCTGTTACCACCGAAGTCTGAAAGGGTACAACTGCACAGAGTTGGATCTGCCTCTCACTGGCTATAATACTAGGAAGAACCTGTCCTGCCCTCTACCTACTGCAGTACTAGAGAGAGTGGGTCCTTTCACCTCGTTTGGAAAGCATGACAGAGCTGACCCTGTTGGTGGGAGTGAGGGCAAGCTGGGCCTGAAGGCGTGAGAGTAGGAGAGCTGGTCCTGATCCCTTGTCTACTATGTGGTGGCATGAGCAAGGGAAAGATGCCCCCTTGCCCTTTGCCACCTATGCCAGGTGGGAGGGCTGATCCAGCCCCTCACCAACTGCAGCACTAGGGAGAGCAGGCATTGTGGCTCATCTAGGCATCACAGTACAGCTGGCCCTCTTGACAGGAGTGTGGGTGAGCCTGCCCCGAGGGCCTGAGAGAGTGGGAGAGTGTACCCTGCATCCCTCATCTGCCATATGGTATCATGGGAAAGGGAGAGAAGGCACCCCCACATCCCTCGTGATCTGCAGTAGGTGGGAGAGTTGTCCCTGTGGTCATAAGAGAGAGAAAACTGGCCCTGCCTCTCACCAGATGCTGCACTCTGCAGAGTGGCCTCTCTACACCTTGACTTGGCAACACAGTGGAGCTGACCCTAATGGTATAGGTGTAGGTGAACCAACTCTGAGGACGTGAGAGCAGGAGAACTGGCCCTGCCCCTTGCTGCTTACTACATAGGGTGAGCTAGCTGGGGTGCTGTTGGAAAGCTCACCTTGATGTTACAGATGAGGGAGAACTGGCAGGCTGACCAACCCAGTTACCACCCAGACCCAGAACCAAGGCTATGAGTTGATACCCTCTCCTACTACCCACCTCATCTATGATCTGCGGGAGAATATGAAGTGGGTGTCCCTGCAGAACCAAAGTTTCAGGACCTCCATGACATAGGACAACAACAAGATATCCAAGAGGAGCCCCAGTGAGAGCCCAGCATCTATGGTGTAGCAAAAATCAGAGACTCAAACCTGACCAATGGCTAAATGTAATGAACACGTACAAGCCATGAGACTTGGACTAAAGGGTCTTCTGTGTGACTCACTGTGCCATACTCTAACTTCCACAACAAGATTTTTCTTTTTCTTTAATTTCTCTTTTATCTTCTTTTAAACTGTATTTTGTTTTATCCTGGGGGCAGGGAAGTGTTGTTGCAAAGGTAGAGGGCAGATGGGAAGGGTTAGGGAAATGAGTGGGATTGAGATGCATGATGGAAAATCCACAAAGAATCAATTAAAGGTGTTGAATTAAAAATCTTTAAGACCTTGAAGAAAGAAATCGAAGAAGATATCAGAAGATGTAAAAGTCTTCCATACTCACGAGCAGTAGGATTAATTTAATAAAATGGCTAATGTAGCACAAACAGCCTACCGGTTCAAGACAATCACCACCAAAATTTCAACAAAATTCCTTACATATCGTTAAAGGAGAATTTTCAGTTTCATAATGAAATACAAAAAGTGCAAGATAGTTCTGACTTTCTTTCTCATGATCTCTCTCCATCCGCTCCTCATCAGAACTTTGGGAGCTCAGTCCGGTGCTCCAATGTGGGGCTCTGTCTCTATCTCCATCCATCGCCAGGTGAAGGTTAAGGCTCACAGTGAGCCCGTCCATGCTGTAGAGTTCACATTCATTGCCGTTGTCCTTGGTTTCTCAGTCCTCCTCCACCGTCAGCCACATTCAGAGAGCCCCGTTTGGTCCCCTGTTCCATCAGTTCCATTCCAACTGGACTTGGTGGTCTCCCATTAGATCTGTCCCACTGTCTCAATGGGTAAACGCACTCCTCACGGTCCTGACTTCCTTGCTCATGATCTCCCTCCTTTTGCTCCTCATCGGGACCTTGGGAGCTCAGTCCGGTGCTCCTATGTGGGGCTCTGTCATTTTCTCCATCCAATGCCAGGTGAAGGTTCTATGGTGATATGCAAGATATTCATGAGTATGGCAATAGGATCTGGACATCAGAACTAATGGGAGACCACCAAGTCCACTTGGAATGGGACTGATGGAACATGCGACCAAATCGGACTCTCTGAGGGTGGCTGATGGTGGAGGCTGACCGAGGAGCCAAGGACAATGGCGATGGGCTTGGTCTCTACTACATGGACGGGCTCTGTGTGAGCCTTGTCAGTTTGGTTGCTCACCTTCCTGGACCTGGGGGGAGTTGGGAGGACCTTGGACTCAACATAGTGTAGAGAACCCTGATGGCTGTTTGGCCTCAAGAGAGAGGGAGTGGGGGTGTGGGTGGAGGGGAGGGGAGGGAAGGGGGAGGAGGAGGGGAGGAGATGGCAATTTTTAATAAAAAATAAATAAACTGGAAAAAAAACAAAAAACAAAAAAAATTTACATTTAAAAAAAAGAATAACAAAGCACACAAATACAAAACCTTTTATTAAAAATAATTTACCACTGACTATAAAAAAAATGCAAGATAGCTAAAACACCCCTGAATGATAAGGGAAGTGCTGGAAGTATCACCATCCCTGACTGTAGGTTCTAGCCAGAGCAATGTTTAATTAAAACAGCATGGTATTGGCACAAAACAGACAAATCAGTTAATAGAATAAAACTGAAGATCCAGATATAAGTCCACACATCTACGGACACCTGATTCTATTAAAGATTCCAAAAGTCCACACTGGGAAAAGACAGCATGTTTATCAAATAGTGCTTGTCAAATTGGATGGCTACATGTGGAAGAATCCGGATAGATCCATGCTTATCACTCTGCATAACGCTCAGCTCCAAATGGATCAAAGACCTTAACATAAAACCAGATACATTGAACCTGACAGAAGAGAAAGTGGGGATTAGCCTTGAACTCACTGGCACAGGAGAAGACTTTCTGAACAGAATATCATTCATGCAGACACTAGGACAGCAATTAATAAATGGGGCTTCATGAAGCAGAGCACACGATAAAGGATGCTGTCACTCAGACAACATGGCAACCTCCAGAATGGTAAAAGATACTTACTAGCTACACATCCAATAGAAGGCTAATATTATATATATATATATGTATATATATATGTATGTATGTATATATGTATATATATACGTATATATATACATATATACACACACACATATATATATACATATATATATATATAAATAAAAAATAACCTGGACATCAAGAAAACAACCCAGTTTAAAACATGGTGTATAGATCTAAACAGAGAGTTCTCAAAGGAGAAATTCAAATGGCTGAGATGAACTGTGATGAAGCAATGTCCACCATCTGTAGTCATCAGAGAAATGCAAATCAAAACATCAATCTTACACCAATAAGAATGACTAAGATCAAGAAAACACGTGAAAACTCATGCAGGTAAGGATGTGGAATAAAGGGAAAACAAATCCATTGCTGGTGGGACTTCAGACTTTTACAACCACTATGGAAATCAGTGTGGAAGTTCATCAGAAAGATGGGAATCAGCCAGGTGGTGGTGGCGCACACCTTTAATCCTAGCACTTGGGAGGCAGAGGCAGGCAGATCTTTGTGAGTTTCAGGCCAGCCTGGTCTACAAGAGCTAGTTCCAGGACAGGCTCCAAAGCTACAGAGAAACCCTGTTTCAAAAAATCAAAAAACCAAAAAAGTTGGAAATCAATCTACCTCAAGATCTAGTTATATCATTTTTAAGCATATAACCATAGATTGTATAGAGATACTTGCTCAACCATGTTTATTACTCTTCTATTAATAATAGCCAGAAATTAACAATAAAGATTCCTGTCAATTGATGACTAGATAACATGTGATACGTTTATACAATGGGGTATTACTCTGCTGTTAAAACATGAAATAGCAGGTAAATGGATGGAACTAGAAAAAATATCTTGGGTGATAAAACACAGACCTAGAAAGACAGATATGGTATGTATTAGCTTGTATGTATATGATAGCTGTTAAGTCATTGATGAAAACAAGCCACAGTCTGTACAACCATGGAAGTTAGGTAGAGAGTAAGGGACTAGTGTGTCTCTCTAAAGATGTATCTTCCTAGGACTGGGAAATAGAATGGATAGTTATGGATGGATGAGAAAGAATTGTAATTTTATGATCAAATAAGGGCAGGAAAGAGGGTAAGAGAGGGAATATGAGGAGAGACAGCTAAAATTAAGGGCCATTTGAGAGGTGGTATGGAAACCTAAAAAGTAAAGATGTAGATGGTTTTTCTTTTGGGGATCATCAGATCACAAAAAGTGACACGAAGACATCATTAATTCTAAAAGCTTGACCTATAGGTTAGGCTTGTCCCACTAGCTCTTATAACTTAAACTCACCCATCTCTTTTGATCTTCGTTCATTTACATGGCTCAGTTTCCTTGCCTCTGTACTGCTCATCCTGCTTCTTCTTCATCTGTCTGCTGACACTGCCTTTCTTTTTCCAGAGCTCCCTCTGTTTAGAAGTTCTCCTTATACCTCCTGCCTAGTTATTGACTGTTTAGTTTTTTATCAAACCAATCTCAGTGACATCTCTTTACAAAATGTAACCAAATATCTCATAACAAGAAGCTTCTTCTATACATATTTGAAGAAATTCTAAATGAAATCACCAAATAATGAGGAAGACAGAGAACCAACTGGACCTCTCTCATCACCAAGTGAAGCTTCCAGTACTGGAAATGGGTTGTATCTAATCATGTTCTTGGACAAAGAGGTCTCATGGGAACCACCAAACAAAGGAGCCTTTGGCCAAGGCTATTAATGGCTCTTTACAAATTGACAGTTAGACCCTAATGCTGAAGATAACAATTGCATAATTGATTGAACACATAGAAAACAAGGTATTATCTTCCTGAGCCTTTTCCACTATCGACCAGAATTTACAGTACTGGAAGGTAGTATCTTATTCACTGTTCTGTTGCTGTGAAGAGACACCATGACCAAGGCAACTTTGCTTTTATAAAAGAAAGTATTTAATTGGGGGATTGCTTACAGTTTCAGAGGGCTAGTCCATAATCATCATGGTGGAGGGCAATTTGGCATACATGGCATACCACACAGTAGCTGAGAGCTACACTTCCTGATCCACGACAGAAAGAGAGAGAGAGAGAAAGAGAGAGAGACAGAGACAGAGACAGAAAGACAGAGAGAGAGAGACAGAGAGAAACACACACACAAACACACACACACACACACACACACACAGAGAGAGAGAGAGAGAGAGAGAGAGAGAGAGAGAGAGAGAGAGAGAGAGAGAGAGGAGACAAGGCCTGGCATGGGCTTTTGAAATTTCAAAGCCTACCCCTAGTGACACACTTCCTTCAACCAGGTCACAGCTGCTAATACAAACAATGCCACTCCCTGGTGGCTAATCATTCAAATATATAAGCTTATTGGGACCATTTTCATTCATAGCATCATGGATACTTTACATACTGCCAAAGGAGATGGGTAAACACCAAACTGTCGGATTTATAAGAGTGACTGGCTACAATATATGCTCGAGCAACAGTGGTACAAAGATTGTGGGAATAACCGACAGCTATCCGATTTGAGTTAAGGCCCACTCCAGAAGATAGAACCCATATCCAGGATTGCTCTAGTGGCCAAGAACTTGAGACTAGGTAGGCCAGGGATTTAGGGGAAAACAAAATACTGCTATTCTGCAAGACTGCAGTAGTTCTCAATCTGTGGGTCACAACCCCTTTGGGAGTCAAATGATCCTTTCACAGGGGTCACATACCAGATATCCTGCATATCAAATGTTTACATTATGTTTCACAACAATAGTAAAGTTACAGCTATGGAATAGCCACAAATATAATTTTACGATTGGGAGTCTCCACAGCATAAGGAATTATATTAAAGGGTCATAGCATTAGAAAGGTTGAAAAGCACTAGCAGCTAGAGGAACATGGCACTAAGACAACTTCTAACAACATTCTCCTGTCCTCAGAGATCAGTGTTTTCTTTGCCATCATCATAGAAACTTCCACATATAGCAAATAGAAACAAATGCAAAGACCCACAGCTGGATAATACGTGAGAAGTGAGAGACCCTGAAACACTCAGCACTAAATAGATTTCCATGAAGTCCCTCCCCTCAAAGAACTAGATGAAAGAGGAGCCATAAAAGGGTGTAAGAGCCAAAGGAGATGGAGAACACTAATGAATCAAGGCCTTTTACACAACAGGGATGATGCATCTCTGAACTCAAAGAGACTGTGGCAGCATGCTAAAGGCCTACACAGGTCTGCACCAGATGGGTGGTGTTCTAGAGCTAAAAGGAGAAATGGACACATTCTCCCATTACTAACCCAGAAGCTACCTACCTCCAATTGATAGCAACTTGCAAATGGTTAGTTTTCTCCAAGAGAGTGTCACTAGGGAAAACAAATTACTCTTAAGTGTAGGCCCCACACCCAACAGCCCAGCAATAGATGGCCAACACAAGGAAACTCAGCATCTTTGGAAGTTCTTTGTTTCATTGCCCAGTGTTAATTCAGGTCCTTTAAAAAAAACTTTATAGGACTTTTGCATAAATATTATTATAGTTTCTGATTTTAGGCTTTTAAGGGCTTCCTGTGTATTTGAATGCATGTTTATATAAATGTGCTATTATTCCTTAAATGTCTGTATGTTTTCTACAGAGATACAGAAAGGATGTGGATGGGAGGGGAGGTGTGGAGGGATTGGGAGAAGGGAAAACTATTTAAAAAATATTGACTTTAAGTTTCTATAACTTAATCATAATTTGCCCTAAGATTCTATCATACATCCTGAGGGAAATTCAGGTCTGTTCAGTCATTGTTGGATCTCTGTTTACCCTTCCCTGGAGTTTCAGAATATTTTGTGTGTCATCTCTGGAAGTCAAAGCATTGGAGACCTGGTGTACAGTGTGATTACTTCTGGTGAATCACATGTCCCTTGGCTCCTGAGGTACTACTGATTCAGTGTCCCACCTAAACGTAGGCATCAACACAGTCCTACCTATGCTTTGACCTAGATACCACCTCTTCTTAAAGATGTTTTCTTTATTTCCATTGTCTAATTTTAGCTTCTTTGTCAAAAAATCAGGTGTTCATAGGTATGTGGATTAATATCTGGGTCTTTGATTTGATTATATTGACCAACCTGTTTTTATGCCAATGCCAAGCTGTTTTCATTACTGTAGTTCTATAATAGAGCTTGATGTCAGGGATGGTGATGCCTCCAGAAATTTCTTTATTGTACAGGTTATCCTGGACTTTTTGTTTTTCCATATGAAGTTGATTATTGTTCTTTCAAGGTCTATGAAGAATTGTGTTAGGATTTTGATAGGGATTGCAATGAATTTATAGATTGCTTTTGGTAGGATTGCCATTTTTATTATGTTGATCCTACCTATCCAAGAGCATGGGATATTGTTTCATTTTTTGACATCTTCAATTTCTTTCTTCAAAGGCTTACAGGTCTTTCACTTCTTTTGTTAGTGTAACACCAAGATATTTTATGTTATTTGTGGCTATTGTGAAGGGTGATTTTTCTCTGATTTCTTTTTCAGTTTCTTTATCATTTGTATATAGGACGGCTACTGATTTTTTTTAGTTGATCTTGTATCCTGCCACATTACTGAAGGTATTTATCAGCTGTAGGAGTTCCCTGGTAGAGTTTTTGGGGTCACTGATGTATACTACCATATCATCTGCAAATAGCAAAAGTTTGACTTCATCCTTTCCAATTGGTATCCCCTTGATTTCTTTTTGTTATCTATTGCTCTAGCCAGAATATCAAGAACTATGTTAAGTAGATATGGAGAGAGTGGAGAGACTTGTCTTGTTTCTTTTTTTAGTGGAATCACTTTGAGTTTCTCTCTACTTAATTCAATGGTGGCTGTTGACTTGCTGTATATTTCTTTTATTATGTTTAGATATGTTCCATGTATCCCTGATCTCTCCAAGACATTTATCATGAAGGGGTGTTGGATTTTGTTAAATGCTTTTTCAGCATCTAATGAGATGACCACATTTTTTTCCTTTCAGCTTATTTATATGGTGTATTGCATTGATCAATTTTCATATATTGAACCATCCTTGCATCTCTGGGATGAAGCTGACTTGATCATTGTGGATGCTTTTTAAAAAAAATTTCTTGGGTTTAGTATGTCAGTATTTTATTGAATATTTTTGCATTTATGTTCATGAGTGAGATTGGTCTGTAATTCTTTTTCTTGGTTGGATCATTGTGTGATTTTCGTATCAGGGTAACTCTAACCTCATAAAAAGTGTTTGGCAATGTTCCTTATGTTTCTATTATGTGCAAGACTTTGAGGAGCATAGGCATTAGCTCTTCTTTGAAATTCTGGTAGAATATTGAACTGAAACTATCTGACACTGGGCTATTTTTGGATGGGATGCTTTTGATGTCTGCTTCTATTTCCTTGCAGGTTATAGGTCTATTTAAATTGTTCACCTGGTCTTGATTTAGTTTTGGTATGTAGTGAGGGGCTGCGGGCAGTTTCCCACCGCCCTGCTCTCGGCCACCGGCTAGCTTAAAACTCGAAATAACAACACACAAATTGTATTCTTTTAAACACTGCCTGGCCCATTATTTTCAGCCTCTTATTCACATCTTGACTAACCCATATCTAATAATCTGTGTAGCACCACAAAGTGGTGTCTTACCAGGAAAGATTCAGCATGTCTGAACGGCTGGCTCCATCGCATCTCTCTCCCTGAGCAGAGGCATGGCAGTCTGTCTAACTTAGGAGAGGCGTAGCATCTGACTGAGCCATCTACCTCACTTTCTTCTTCCTGTTCTGTCTACTCCGCCCACCTAAGGGCTGGCCAATCAAATGGGCCAGGCAGTTTCTTTATTAGCCAATGAGAGTCCTCCATCATTGGTATATGGTTCCTATCTAGAAAATTATCCATTTTTTTTTACATTTTCCAAATTTGTGGAGTATAGGTTTTGAGTATGACCTATGATCCTGTGGATTTCCTTAGTGTCTGTTGTTATGCCCATATTTTCATTTTTGATTTTGTTAATTCTTTTTCTGCCTTTTCATTATTTTGGATGAGGGTTTGTCTATCTTGTTGATTTCCTCAAAGAACCATCTCTTTGTCTCATTGATTTTTTTGTATTCTTTCCTTTGTTTTTTATTTTATTGATTTCAGCCCTCAATTTATTTCCTGCTGTCTACTCCTTCTGGGTAAGTCTGCTTCTTTACGTTTTAGAACTTTCAGGTATGTTGTTAAGTTACTATTGTGAGATTTCTCTACTTTCTTTATGTAGGCCCTTAGTGCTATGAACTTTTCTCTTATCACTGCTTTCATAGTGTCCCATAGGTTTGGGTAAGTTGTGCTTTCATTTTTATTGAATTCTAGGAAGTTTTTAATTTCTTTGTTTATTTCTTCCTTGACCCAACAGTGGTTAAATTGAGCACTGTTCAATTTCCATGAGTTTGTAGACTTTCTGCAATTAGTGTTGCTACTAAATTCTAACTTTAAACCATGGTGACCCAATAAGATAAAGGGGGGTTATTCCTACTTTTTTTGTATCTGTTGAGTTTTACTTTGTCACCTAGTATGTTATCAATTTTAGAGAAGATTCCATGAGGTGCTGAGAAGAAGGTATATTCTTTTGTGTTTGGGTGGAATGTTCTGTAGATGTCTGTTAAGTCCATTTGTGTCATGATATCTGTTAGTTCTCCTATTTCTCTGTTTGGCCTGTCCAAAGTGGACAGGTATTGAAATCTTTCACTATTAGTGTGTGGGGTTTGATATGTGATTTAAGCTTTAGTAATGTTTCTTTTACACATATGGGTGCTCTTATATTTGGGGCATAGATGTTTAGGATTGAGACTTCATCTTGATGGATTGTTCCTGATATGAGCACAAAGTGTCCTTCTCTATCTCTTCTGATTGATTTTAGTTGGAAGTCTATTTTGTTAGGCCATTCTCTTAGCTTGTGTCTTTTTATAGGTGAATTGAGTCCATTGATATTAAGAGATATTAATGACCAGTGATTGTTCACTCCTATTATTTTTTTGGTGGTAGTATTTGTGTGTTTCCCTTCTTTTGGGTTTATTGGTGTGAGGTTATCTCTTGCCTGTGTTTTTGTGGGTGCAGTTAACTTCCTTGGGTTGAAGTTTTCCTTTTGCTACTTTCTATCAGGTTAAATTTGTGGATACATATTTTTTAAATCTGGTTTTGTCATGCAATATCTTGTTTTCTCCATTGATGGTGATTGAAAGCTTTGTTAGGTATTATAGTCTGGGCTTGCATCTGTGGTATCTTAGTGTCTGCACCAAGTCTGTCTAGAACCTTCTGGCTTTCATGGTTTCCATTGACTAGTCAGGTGTAATTCTGATAGGTCTGTCTTTTTATGTTATTTGTACTTTTTCCTTTGCAACCCTTAATATTCTTTCTGTATTCTGTATGTTTTGCATTTTGATTATTATATGGTAAAGGGACTTTGTTTTTTGTTTTTGTTTTTGTTTTGTTGCTGTTGTTGTTTGTTTTGTTTTTTTGTAGGCTTCCTGTACCTTCATAGGGATATCTTTCTTTAGGTTGGGAAAGGTTTCCTCTACGAGTTTTTTTGAATATATTATGTGTGTCTTTTAGCTGGTGTGTTCTCCTTCTTCTGTCCCTATTATTCTAAGGTTTGGTTTTTTCATGGTGTCCCAGATTTCTTGGATGTTTGTTAAGAATTTTTGGATTTAATGTTTTCTTTGACTGATGAATCTATTTCCTCTATAGTATCTCCAATACGTGAGAGTCTCTCTTCCATCTCTTGTATTCTGTTGGTTATGCTTGCCTCTGTAGTTACTGTTTGTTTACCCAAATTTTCCATATTCAGAATTCCCTTGGTTTGTGTTTTTTTATTGCCTCTATTTCATTCTTCATGTCTTGAACTGTTTTATTCACCTGTTTGATTGTTTTTTTCTTAGTTTTCTTAGGTTTCTTTAAGAGTGATGGCGTAAATCACAAACAATCCCACACCAGTTTGGAATTATGATTAATAGAATGGTTATTTATTTAAAGGGGAAAAAACTTACAGATCACCGTCCCAGACAACAGCCCTCTGGGCAATCAGGAAGGGAGCCTAGTCGTCCGAAGCGGAGCCGGAAGCCAGAGAGCGAGCGGAGGGAAGTGGCCGCATTTTTAAAAAGAGAGACCACGCCCCAATGGGCTGGTATCTCAGCGGCTATTGGCTGAAGGAGCAGAAGGAGCTCCCGCAACATAAGAGAGTTATTGATTTTTTCTATTTTTTTGTTTGTCTTTTCCTCTATTTCTTAGTGGGAATTTGTCATTTCCTCTTAAAGTTTTTCATCATCCTCATAAAGTTACATTTAAAATTGTTTCCTTCTGCTTCTTTTGGGTTAGGATGATCAAGGCTTCCTGTTTTGTGATCACTGAGTTCTGGTGTTAGCATGTTTCTTTTAAGTGTTGAATGAATTCTTGCAGTGGTGTCTATCCATTCCTTCCTCCAATTGGTATCTGCAGTCTCTTTGCATCTTGGTCCAATCCTTGCAGTGACTGTGTCTTTGGGAACTGCTCTTGGTCTGCTCTGGACTGTCACTGTCTGTGTCTCAAGGAGCCACTGAGGTTTGTCTTGACTCGCTCTGTTGGTCCACTCTGTGCAGTCACAGCCTGCACTTCAGGATTCCTCTCTTGGACCTATCTCTTGGTCCTTTCTGCAGGAAGCTTGCCTGCTGGCTGGCTAGAGAAACTGAGGCAGGTGGGGGAGGTGTTATTAAATAAAAAGAGGTGGTGGGGGACCAATCCAGTGATGCATGGGGCAGTGGCAGGTCACCTGAGGCCTCACCTAGGTGGTTTCTCTGGCTGGTGGCCTGAGGCCTCTTCAGGAGAGAGACAGATAGACATATCATGCAGAGAGAGTTTGGGTAAGGAGTTTATTTAGTGGGTTATTGAGGGGAAAGGGAAGGGACAGGGGAGAAGAGAGAAAGAGGCAGAAGCTGCCTCTTGAGAAGAAAGGGAGAGAGAAAGAGAGACAGAGAGAGCGGAGAGAGAAAGAGAGAGAGATAAAAGAGAGAGAGGGAGAGCGAGAGAACAGAAGAGAGAGAGATAGAAGAGAGAGAGAGAGAGAGAAGGATAGATCCTCTTCCTCTACTCTTTCTCTTTTAGCTTTCTCCCTTTCTCTCCCTTGCTGCGCCCTTTTCGCTTCGCTGGGGTTCTTGGAGTTGGGCAGAGCTTGTCTCTTAAGGGACAGAGTACCCAGGTATCAGACTAGGCCAGCAGATTACAATAGGAGGAGCCCGGGGTTTTTGCCCTGATATGGAGGGCCTAGAGAGTGGGGTGTCCTGCCCGGTGGGTGGTCACTCACTTCGTAGTCCTCTCTGTGAATTTGCAGCCTGAGTTTCAGAGTTCCATTCTGGTTATAGGGGTATAGGAGGGTTTGGGAATAGAATGTGATTTGTAGCTTGCAGGGTCTGATGGATGGGATGGGGGTGTTCTTTTTTGTTGTTGTTGTTTTGTTTGTTTGTTTGTTTGTTTAGAAAGGGTTTCTCTGTAGCTTTGGAACCTATCCTGGAACTCGCTCTTGTAGGCCAGGCTGGCCTCAAACTCACAGAGATCCGCCTGCCTCTGCCTCCCGAGTACTGGGATTAAAGGCGTGCACCACTATCACCCAGCACTGAAGAAGCTTTTTTACAGAGGAGTAAATGGTAGAGGTCAGTAATTGAAGCAGGGCGACTGCTCAGGAAGCATCTTGAAGAGTTCCTTTCCAGTTTTGGAGACACATGTTTACTTTGTCTCATAGTTTAAGCATCTTGTCTCCCTTTTCAAAAGCACATCCTCAGGTGCAGGGAAATGAAAAATCTCGTGCCTGCATTAGTTATTTTCTCATCGTTGTGATGAGTACATGACAAAAGAGGGACAAGGAGAAAGGAATTATTTTTTGCTCACAGTTTGCAGGCACAGTCCTTCTCAGTGGGGAAGGTATGATGTGGGGTTTCCCTCTGTATGCTGTGATTACCATTAATGAATTAAAAAAACTGTGTTGGACCTATAGCACGGCAGAACTTAGCTAGGCAGGGAAAAGTAAGCTGAGTGCTGGGAGACACCATGGAGCCACCGCCAGAGATAGATGTGCTGAGACTTTGCTGGTAGGCCATGACCTTTATGTGATACACAGATTAATATAAATGGGTTAAATTACTATGCAAAAGTTAGCCAATAAGAAGCTAGAGCTAATGGACTAAGTAATGATTTAATTAATACAGTTTCTGTGTGATTATTTCGGATCTAAGCTAGCTGGGCAGCTGGGAACCAACAAGCAGCCTCCTCCTACAAAGGTATGGTGATAGACTTTGAGACACTGCATCTTTGGTCAGGAAGTAGAGAGCAATGAATGCTGGTACTCAGCCTCTTATTTGTTCACTCCAGAATGCCAGCACATGGAATGATGCTACCCACAGTTAAGGTGCTTAGTCCAACCTCAGTTTACCTAATCTAGATAGTACCTCACACATGACCAGAGGTTTGTTTTTTAGGTAATCCTAGAACCTGTCAAGTTGACTGTCACTTATAACCATCACAGTTCCTGGCTGAAGTAAGGAATTTCACCCAAGCCAGATAGGATCTCAGTATCTGCAAGCATCTTTGAATTTGGTCTGTCCACTGAGGTGAGGGGGACATTAAGGTATAGCTGACTTGGAAGAAGAACAAAGCATACAAAGACATTATGTTACTCTCTGAGTATTTCCTGTAACAAATCAATAAGCATCTTGTAGATTCTCTGTCTTACAGTAGAGCCAAGGGGCATGTGGCTCACTCGAGGTAATCACACTGTACACCAGGTCCCCACAGATCATGGGTGCTAAAGGTAGATGCAGTATACGTGAAAATGCAGAAAGATGTCAGGAGCACAAAGAGCTTGGGATGTGTGCAGGTATGTAGGGGGAACTACCAATGTGGAGTAGCTGTAAGACTGGCAGAGACCATATTGAATCACTATAGAGAGTGTTCCCAGTTCAATGTAGAATGTCCAGTTAAATTAGCCCCCCAAAAAACAACGGGTCACCCTTGCAGTTTCCTGGCTCTCCTTTCACAGGGAATAGAGTACATCTATTTGCATGTTTTTAATTTTGTTGTCTTGCAACTCTAAGCTTAGATGATGTTTGGATGACAGTTATGATTGAAAACAACAAGTGGTTCCTCAAAAGTTGTATGTCCTCTAGATAAAGAAATGAGAGTAGAACAGCTCATGCTCTTGGAAGAATTCCTCTTAGGAACTAAGCTTGAAGTAGCCCAGCTTATTTGTGATCAGTGAAGAAAAAAAATCACAGGCCTAATGTGCAACCAGAGCCAACAGCTTGTTCTTTCCCCACTGTCCTATGCAGGAGGGCCAGTGACCAAGGTCACAGTTAATCACAATATGATTTATTTGTCTCATGCTGCATATTCTATTTAATTTGATAGTTGGGATATAGTTATTTCACAGAAAAATTAATCTTGGTGTTTTCTCTTGGGTCTTCAGATGGTGTATAATAAATTAAATATTCTCATAAACTTTGTTGACATAAAGGGGAAGTTCCTGACTCAAGACGGCAAACTAAGTAAATGAAGGTGAGCAGTGTCCTTCGCTGTGTTATCACAGGAGGGGCCTCCTGCGGCTTGTTTGTTGCTAATGAATGAACACAGCTATACTTCAGGCTGGTCATCATTGTCTACCCACCACAAAGCCCATCCATAACCACTGCACTTCAGATGTCCCCTGCTGGAGCCTTTATCCTTTCTAACCTTGACCTTCAGCACGTGGGTAATGACTCTCTGATGTTCCTGCTTCACGGACATCTCTTTGCTCCAATGGAAACTGTTTTGATGGGCTTGCTTTGCACTTGTGAACATACTCTGTTGGAAAGGAAGTCCCTGAAGTGTCTGTCTCCCTCAATTTTCCATGCTACAAAGAAACTGGGTTTATATGTCCTCCAGTGTACTCAACTTCTCTGCCCTCTCAAATTTATTAAATGAGTTGTAGAAGTGAACCTTGGGATTCTGGGCTGCAGAACTGAGAAGTGGGAAGGTCACAGTATTTCTTTGCATTTTACTGATTGCAATTAGAATTTAGGTTTCAAAGACATTTCCTTCTCCTGCTATTAGTTCTGGTGAGGACATTAACCCTAATCCTGATTTAATTATACAAACACAGTTTCGAAATTAACCTGTACTATCACTAATACCAATTTGTTTGCATGCACGAATTTAAATTTAACTATGTTAGCAACCCCCAACAGCAAATCTATCCTACTACTGTGTGGAGGTCAGGGTTTTCCAGGAAACCAAAACCAAGATGATGGAATGGGAAAAGGTTTATTTTAGGGAATTTTCCCATGCAACTCTGGAGAAGGGAAAATCCAAAGTCTTCATGGCAGGTACTAGGTAGGTGGCTGGAGACTGAGAAAAAAAGTTAATTGTGAGGTCAAAGACTAAAGACTACCACACTGGAGACCCAGGGAATAGCTCATGCTGTTGTTCTATCTGAAATGCAGGAAAATTCCCACTGATTTGAGAAATCTCAAGGTTAGTATTTTGTGCTACTCGGGCTTTCAATTGATTACATGAGGACCTTCTACATTAGACACACTTGCACTAGTTAATGCCTACTGGTTTATATGTTAATTTCTTGTAAAAACATTCTCTTTGATCATGTCTTGAATAATGTGTGACCACATACATGACAGTGAGATCTAACTACATAAATAAAGTTATGGGCACATAAAATTAGCCATCACTTGTATACTATTTTTATAGTCATGCTAAAATAGCATAGTAACATTATCTTCGGTTCCACTAATTTGGAAACCTATCCAGCAGAGATGCCTGTATAATAATGTATGTATCATGTATATGTCCACATTGTATATGTATTATGTGGAGCACACACACATATGTGTGTGTATGTGTGTGTGTGTGTGTGTGTGTGTGTGTATAACAAGAGGGAGGGGGAGAGAGAGAGAGAGAGAGAGAGAGAGAGAGAGAGAGAGAGAGAGAGAGAGAGAGAGACATGCACTGCAAAAAGCAGAATTGGCTTGCAGAATTGTAAGTTCAGCTAGCCAAGCCTAAAATCCAGGGGAAGCCATCAGGCAAGACATCGCTGGACATAGTGGGCAGGATAGGATACCACAGTCTATTGCTGGAGTTGTTTCTGGGAAATCTCATCTCTGCTTTGGAGACCTTTCAATCCACAAAGTCAGTATTAGTTTTCATAACTTCCTTTTTGTAAAAAGCAACTGACTGTAGCCGGAAATCAGATTTACAGAATGTATAGATTGGTGTTTGATTGACTGATCGGTACTATGGGCTAGCTATATTGGGTACATGAATATGAACCCAATATACATTTAAAGCAACAAACACAGTATATGTGTGTGTTGATCATTTCTGGCAAGGATAGTAAGATAAATGAGTGTCAACTTTCTGAACTTATATCTGGCTCCATGTATAGGAGAGTAAGGTATGTGAGGGTGACTATATGAATCTGTATCTGTCTCCATGTATGTTTTATGTTAAGAAACTTGTGTTACAATGGAAAATAAACTACAGGCAAAAACATACACCACCACCTTTCATTTCCAGCACCTAGAACTTACTCACCACAGTGCTAAGGACTTTAAATTCATTTTTATATTTAATTTTCATATACCTCTAAGAGAGAAATATTACTTGTACTTTTTTTAATACAGAAGACTGAGGTGTAGAAGTTTTAGATATTTGCTAAAGATTATGTAGCTAACAAGTGCAAAGGCCAGGTTATTCCTGTGGGATGGTCCAGCAGTCTTAGCCAAGGTGGAAAGAGCTTTATGACAGGAGGGGCACAGATTAAATGTACAGAGGAGTCAGAGGTAAGGACAGCTATATGGGATGTGGCAACAAGCCTACCTTATCATCAAGGGAAGACTTCATCAGGTAGAATTATGAATGAGGTGCTGAGAAAGAGCAGGGGCTCCTCACAGGAAGAGGGTTAAGACGCAGAAAGGATAGAGAGAGGAAGATATGGGCTCTGGGGGCAGTGCTTCCCACGATAAGAAATGCCAAGATATGAGAGAACAGTAGAAACACCCAACCACTGCATACTGGTTGTGGAGTAGCTTTGTCAGGGAAATGCCATAGGACTGAGCTTGGTATCTGGGTTCACAATGAAGCCACAGGAAATTGACTAGGAGAATCAGAAGCCAGAGAGGAGGAACTGGTTGTCAATTGATCTGGCCAACTGATGCAGAGAAGAGAATGCGGAGATGAGCAAGAGGTAGGGTCAGTTCTCACAGGTAGATTTTCCCAGAGGTGGTGGTGGTGGCGGTGTGTGTGTGTGTCTGTGTGTGTGTCTGTGTGTGCGTGTGTGTGATTTGTAAGAATGTGAGTTTTCACACGTTCATGTAACTTTTCAGGACATAGTCTCATAGTTTTCTCAAGTCTCTACACTGAAAAGAAAATCTCACAAAAAAAAAAAAAATTGAGGATTTGAGTATCTGAAGGCCGCTAGTTCAACTTGGCCAAGGCAGTTTTCTGGGTGCAAAATTTATAAAATGCCTTGAAAGTATTTTCCAGGGCACATTCAGTGACTTCACCCAGGCCTGCCTAAATGGTCTATTTTGGTTTTGAGTTCATAAAGCCCCTCTCTCTACCCCTCATTTCCCTGTTCAGGTTCACGTCCAGATAAAACAGCTAACTCAAATACGGTGTAAAAATGTAAGTCCCCTTTAGCCCAGCTTTTCATGCTGCGCCCCCAAAGTGTGCCTGGGTGTTGAAAGTGAGAAGAGGTGGGGATGGGGACAGTGTGTTTTTCCAGGGCCATTTATGGGAGCGGGCACTCTCTGGAGCTGTTAGCAGGAACCTTCACCTCGTGGCCCAGTGGAAGTCATTCAGGGTGATGACCATGCTCGGTGGTCGGTGGAGAGCTGGAAAACCTGCCAAAGTCAGCATCTGGGGCAACAGAGTAAATCAAGTTAAGAGGGAACAGGACAAGATTTTGGAAGGGGAGAGGAGGCACAAGTCAAACCTTTAACCAGACCTGCAGGGTGAGATGATGAGGTATAAATTGACTAGTGTACCCTAGGCTTAGGGAAGGCAGTCTCTCTGGGCCCAAATGCTCTCAGGTACCTCCTTCCCAGGCTGCTGGCCTGCCCAGTGAACCTCAGGTGTTGGGCATTTACAACAGGATCAGGTAGGTGCAAACCAGAAAGCTCTGGGCTTTGCATCTGTAAGTGAATTTATCCAGTTGTCATCCTCAATTAGGACCAGAGCACCCATAATGCAGTGCTCCTCACCTCTACTGCCTGCGCAGAAAGACCATCTGGGCATTTCTAGTCTCTCCTTTCTGGTATCTTTAAATCGCTTCTCTTTGCCTTTTTATAGACATTGGTGGGGACATGGGCCTGTGCATGTGTGAGCTTGGCACTCAGATGGTGAACACTTAGGACTCTGAAAATGGACTTGCCATTCTAGGGAAGCACAGTGGTTTGCTTGACCTCAAGTGGTTCCCTTACACTGGTGAAGAAATCGAGGCTCAGAATTCTCACTTGGCTTGCCAATGGCCGCACACTTAGAGCACAGAAAGCAGAGGCAGGTGTATAAATTGGTACAATTAACTCCATTTTATAGGTAGAGAAACAAAGGTTCACACAGGCTCACAAGATAACACAAGAACACCCCGAGAGCTAATGCCAGAACTAGGCCTTAAGCCTCTGTGGTTCACAGTGTTGCTGCATTCACCTGCTGGGCATCTTGTCCTTTCCAGTATTGTCCCCTAGGGAAGGTCTGGCTGGAATTCCGGGTATGGGTGGCATGTTTTCTACTTGCGTCTACCAACCATGCCTGTCAGGAGCACCCTACTCATTTATCCTTGCATCTCCGGATCAGCTAGCTCACAATTGCAAGGTGCTGATTGTGTCAGGACCAAGCAGGGCCCAGAGAACTCACCTATGAATAAGCTCTATGTCAGCCAGCCTTAATTCTCACTTTCTTTATGCCCAAGCTTTTTCCTGAGTCTGGTAGATCCACCTCCATCCTTGTAGCCTTGTCCTTCTCTTCTTTCCAGGTGACCATCCTATCCTGTGTCCTCACCTTCTTAGTCATGGCCTTGTAGTGGTATTTTTCTGGGTGTACTAACTCCCTACCCCTGCAACAGCCAGAATGAGTTAACCTCTTTTTAAAGCATGTGTGCATCTAGGTATATTGTATGTGGGTGCACATACGTGTGTGCACACATGTGCCTGTGGAGGCCAGAAGTGATTGTTGAAACCCATGAAGCTAGAGTTACAGGAGGTTTTGAACTCCCAGGTATGGCGACTGGGAAACAAACTCTAGTCCTCTGCAAGAGCAGCAAGCACTGTTGACCATGGAGGCATTGCTCTAGCTCCCAGAATGAGTTTTGGAAAAGCTGTTTTAAAGTACATTCTTTCTTAAAAAACCCTGCTGGCGGCTCTTTATTAGAAAAGAGACAAACTCCCCACTGTGATGATAGGTTCTTACATAATCTGCCTCCCCATGTCTCTAGTAGCTCCTTTGTGTTATCAGTCACATGGGAGATGCTTTTGCTCTTCTTATGCCCCAGTGCTCTTCATGCTTTGGAGACGTGGCCTCAGTGATACACTTGCTCATAAGGCTCTTCCCTGCAATGTCACATGCTGGCTCATCTATTCCTGACTTATGTAGACTACTGGAAGTACTTCTTGGTATCCTACTCAAAAGAGTCCACCCTATCCCTTGGACTCCTTTTTTTCAGTTCTCTGAATCAACTATCTCCCTCTCCGACAAAGAGTGATCTGTTAATTTTCTCCCCATCATAATGCAACTTCAGGAGGACCGAAACCATCCCTGCTGCTGTCTTAACATTTGTTAGACAGATAAGATGAATAGCTTTGATCCCTGCTTTGTTAACCTGTGTTAGTTCTTGTGACAAAATATTTGCAAAAAAATCAGCTAACAGTAAGAAAGATTTATGTTGGCTTATGATTGTGGTGGTGCCAGTCAGTCCATGGTCACTAACGTTGCTGTTTCTGTTCTGTGATGAGGCTGACCATCCATCATGTGGCAGAAGTATATAGTGTAGTATTGTGGTAACCAGGATGGAGGTAGGGAGGGAGATAGGGAAGGAGTGGGAGCAGGGAAGAGAGGAGTGGAAGAAACAGGAAAGCGAGTGTGGTAGTTTGAATAGCTATAGTTTCCATAGACTCATGTGTTTGAGTAACTGGCCCATAGGGAGTGGCACTATTAGGAGGTGTGGCCTTGTTGGAGGAGGTGTGTCACTTGGATGCAAGCTTTGAAGTCTCATATATGATCAAGCTGGGCCCAGTGGCTCTCTCTTCCTGCTGTCTACGGTTTCTGATGTAGAACTCTTAGCTCCTTTTTCAGCACCTGCACACTGCCATTCTTCTTGACACGATGATAATGAACTAAACCTTTGAAACTGTAAGCCACATGAAATGTTTTCCTTTATGAAAGCTGCTCTGATAATGGTGTTTCTTCACAACAATAGAAATTCTAACTAAAACAGTGAGAAAGAGAAAGAGTTCGGGACAGGAATACAGAAAGGGAGAGGAGATGGAGAAGGAAAGGAGGAGAGAGAATTGAGAGGGATAGGAGAGAGAGTAGTGAGGGGGGGGAAGGACAAGTGTCACCCTCCAGTGACTTACTTCTTCCAATGAAGGCACACTGCTACAGTGTCCAGTAGTCCAGGGACCTAGGCAAGGATGTATGCAGAAGTTCCTAATAGTTCACTGAGCTGTGAATCTATCATAGATGAGTTAATGCTGGCATTATGCAATTACCACTGCACTGAAGACGACTTCACGCAGCACATGGACTTTCAAGGCACAAGTGAGATCTAAACGCTAACACTTGTCTTTACAGTCTTTATGATCTGGTTGAAGAGATTTAATTTTTTGAGTATTTCTTTTTTAAAAAAACAATTAATCTTTTACCTTTTCCATATAATATACTTTGATCAATTTTTTTCTCTCAAACTCTTCCCAGATCCTCCATACCTCCCTATCCACCCGATTTCATATTCATGCCTTTCTTTATCAAAAAGAGAAAGAAAAAAATCAAACTGCACTAAAATAACACACACAAAACAAACACAAGCATAAAGCACACCAAACCAAAAAACACCCCAAAACCAAAATAACAACCAAACAACAACAACAAAATACCCCATCTGACATGGAATCTGTTTCATGTTGGCCAACTGATCCTATACCTGGGGTCTGCCCCGGAGTGTGATTGGTATATTTAGTGATACTTTATTGGATAAAACTGGTTTTCCTCTTTCCCAGCAGGCATAAAATGCAAATGAGTTCTTGATAAGGGGTGTAACTTCGTATCTACTTTCTCATTGATGAGATTTTATCTTTGAACCTGTGTAGAACTTGTATGCTCTCTCAAGTTCATATGTGAGTCTGTGAGTCTGTGAGTCCATATATTTAATAGTCTTGCTGTGTTTGGAGGCACCATTTCTTTGGAATCATCCACCACCTCTGGCTCTTGCAATCATCCTACCTCCTTTTCTACGTAGGTCACTGAACTTTTCAGGGGGCAGGGTTTTAAGAAGACATCCCATTTAGGACTGTATGCTCCAAAGTCTCACTCTCTGCATAGTCTCCTGTTGTGCGGCTCTGTGTTATTTTCCATCTACAGTCCAAAGAAGATTCTCTGGTGAGGGCTGACACAGATTATTATATGAATATGGCAGAATGTCATTAGAAGTCATTTGATTGTTTTTCCTTTAACAGAATAAATGTATTTGGTTTTCCCATAGGCCCATGGCCACAGGTTCTTGGCCACACAAGTGTGTCAGGTATAGGTTTCATCTCATGGAGTGGGCTTTAACTCAAATTAGATATTGGTTGATTATTCCCACAAGTGTTGTGCCATTATTCTTAATGTTCCTAGATTCTTGACTCATATGATTCCTGAGCTTCCTGATGTCTGTACTGTTTCAGCAGTGGATCTTCTTCATTGGCCCATGTTCCAAGAGGTCTTGATGTGTGTGTTTGATGACAGAGATCTTAGAGCAGATACGCAACAATCTTTTGGATTGACTAGTCACTGTTTGTGAATGCTACAATGCTACAATATAGAATACAGATTTCTGCCTGCACAAAGCCAAAGACAGAAACTTTGGTGTCATCTGTGAATCCACATTTGAATGTCCCTCTACTAGTCTGTGGAGTTTTGAAGAACATATCTAAGTCTATTATCATGAAACCTATTGACATAAAATAAATTAATTTCTAAAACACTGTAAATTCAGTAAAGGTAGACAAGTATGGGAAAAGATAAACTTATCTATAACCCCACCTACCACAGATAAAGGCGTTTAGTCTGGTAATATTTATACCGCCTGTAATTTTGATGTAGAATATGAACTTGATCTGTCTCTCCTTATTCTTTTAGAACATTTCTCATTTTTTCCAGTTTATTTATTTTTTATTAAAAATTGCCATCTCCTCCCGTCCTCCTCCCCCTTCCCTCCCCTCCCCTCCACCCACACCCCCACTCCCTCCCTCTTGAGGCCAAACAGCCATCAGGGTTCTCTACCCTATGTTGAGTCCAAGGTCCTTCCAACTCTCCAGGTCCAGGAAGGTGAGCAACCAAACTGACAAGGCTCACACAGAGCCTGTCCATGTCGTAGAGACCAAGCCCATCGCCACTGTCCTTGGCTCCTCGGTCAGACTCCACCATCAGCCACCCTCAGAGAGTCCGATTTGGTCGCATGTTCCATCAGTCCCATTCCAAGTGGACTTGGTTAAATCAGTGAACATATACAAACTAGTATATTTGTAGAACAGGAAGAATTGATGAGGAAATACTGAAGGAGATAAGGGCTGAGTAGGTGGGTTGGTGGGGGCTTCTGTGAGCCACAGTGGAAGGGCTGGTAAAATGGGAAGACACTAGATGGTTTAATGAAAGAGGGCCCTTGATGCAATTTGCATTTGGGACATTCCACTTGTATATTCCCCAAGTAGAGTAAGGAGGAGAACCAGAGAGGGTCTGCCTGTGGTCTGGGTAAGAGCAGAATTGGGAAGAGAGTGGAGAAGAGGAAGCAGTAACACATGAAACTGCAGTAATGAAGAAAAAAGGGGGAGATTCTGTTAGTGGCATATGTACAACATCCACGCAGTAACTCTGTGGACATCCTAACTCATAAGAACCATATCTAGTTAAAGATACATCCAAAAGCATAAGAGAAGTTTTACAAACATAGCAGACAAAGCTAGATGCTCCATGTGACATATGGGCATGATTAATTGCTTCCTCAAGAAGAGATGATGGCGATTTGATCACTTCATTTCAAGGAGAGAGGGGAGGAGGTGTCAGTAAATCTCTCTCTGTCCAAACAAAAATGTTTAACTTTAATTATGGCTGCCTTTAGAGAACTGTGCAGGTCTTTTAGTGTGTTTCAAAGTATTTTACTTAGACATTTTGGAAAAACATACATCTCTATTCATGGCAATGGTTACCATTCTGATTTATACACCCTGCTTCACTGTAAATCATTCAAAACTCAAAAATTAAATTCTATGAAATAACACTTTGGTGGCTCTATGCCTGGGCAAAGGGCAGGGGGAATAAAAATTTTCTTGCTGCCAATTATCACTGGGTTTCTTTCCATTATGTCTTTTTTTAAATGAGCAAATGGTTCAAGTTCATATGTAGGTATAGAGAGGGAGGCACATAAATGCTCTGTTAAGAAAAAAACATTCAAAACTTGACTTAAATTGTTATACTTTTCACCATTAGTTTAATATTATTTATCTTTATAATTTTATATCCAAGCATGATAAAAGTTTAATATAGACCACCATGTCTAAATCATAGATGGATGGCTGGGGGAGTGGGAAGGCTGTCCACTTAATTGCCTGGCATTATTGGATTATTCTATTATACCTACAGTAACAGGAATGGGTTATTATACAGCTGTACTTGCTCTTTCCTGATTTTGCTTAATTTCTTTTTTTAAGTGATTTTATTGAGTTGTATATTTTTCTCCACTCTCCTCCCTTCCTCCCACCTTCTCTTCTGCTCTCTCATACTATTGTCTGAGTTGTCTGTCCTGCCCAGTTCCCACAGTCATTAAGTCCCAAAGAAATCACACAGAGGTCTACATTAATCATAAACTGAATGGCCCATTAGCTCAGGCTTCTTATTAACTCTTATAACTTATATTAGCCCATCATTCTTATCTGTGTTAACCACATGACTCAGTACATTTTTCAGCAGTGTAGTCACATCTTGCTTTTTCCGTGTCTGGACAGGATTGCAGAGGGAGCTTCCCTCGACCCAGAATTATCCTGTTCTCATTGACCCACTTCTACTTCCGGTCTGATTGTCCAGCCTATACTTCCTGCCTAGCTACTGGCCAATCAGCATTTATTTAAAACATAATTGACAGAATATAGACAATTGTCCCATACTATCCTATGATCCCATGCTCCCAATTTACCCAGGAGAGCTTGCTTTTTTTCTACTTCCTATGTAGATTGGATTCATGTATGTCTCTCTTAGAGTCCTCTTTGTTTAGGTTCTGTGGGATTATGAATTGTAGGATGATTTTCTTTGCTTTGTCTAAGAGCCACTTATGAGTGAGTACATACTATATTTGCCTTTCTGGGACTAGGTTTCCCCACTCAATATAATGTTTTCCAGATCCATCCATTTGCCACAAATTTCAAGATGTCATTTTTTCTGCTGTATAGTACTCCATTGTGTAAATGTACCTCATCTTCTTTATTGATTCTTTGGTTGAGGGGCATTTAGGTTGTTTCCAGGTTCTGGCTATGACAAATAATGCTGAAATGAACATAGTTGAGAACATGTCCTTGTGGTATGATTGAGCATTCTTTGGAGGTCACTGGCTCAGGCCTGCTCCCTCAGAGATCACTCCCTTATACCTGCTCTGGTGGAGGTCTCTGGCTCAGGCTACTTATTTTCCTTTTCACAGATGTTTTCTCCCCTCTCTTATAGGAGAATGGGATTACTTAGATTTCCTAATTTGGAAATGAAAGAAGTCACCTTTACTAAGACACTACTCTTCCATAGGGCTTATGGCAGGCAGTCTATATGTGCCTCTACCGAGTTCTTTTATCATCCTGGCAATTGGTTCTTAAGAATTCCAGTTTTACAGGTGATAAAATATGCCTGGAGAGTTCCACATGCATAAATGAATGTGCCCTCATTAAATCACCTGTTGAAATCAGTTTTCTCCTAAGCATTAGGAGGTAGAGCTCTTTACATGTGATAGGTCCAAAGAATTTTTCCTGAGTGGGATTCATTTCCTTATAAGAGAGATTCCTGAGAGCTCCCTTGACCTTCTACCACATGTGGACACAGCAGGAATGCCATCTATGAGGAATGAAGAAAATGGAGGCGGATGATTCTAGAAACAGGGCTGACAGAAAGAAATATACCGTGTTATATTGTACATTGCAAGGGAAGTTACTAATGAAACTGAAGTTTGGCAGCTTGGTGATGCCGTTTTCTCTAATTGACTACTACTTAATATGGCAGTCTTTTGACAAAATTGTGATTCTTTTTTCCATGTGCATGTCTTATCTCCTTGACTGGGAGTTCCCTAAGGGCTAGTAGGGTTGTTGATGCATTTATCTTTGTATCAAATGCCTTGGAAATTAATGTGATCAAAATATGTGAATGACTAGTGGACTAAATATGTGGCTATGACAAAACATTTTGTATAAGTTTCATTTTACAGAAGAGGAAGAAGGCTCTCTGTCAGAAGTGATGCTGTCAGACCCCCCAGGCCAGTACTTTCCTCTCTGGCTCTTCACACTTTCCCGTTCCTGGTCAGCCTAGTCAGCAAATGCTGATGAATGAGGTAGTCCAGACAAGGCTGAGCAGTTCCTTGCACACGTCACATTTGGCTGCAGTGTATATCATGAGACGCGTAGCACTTTGATATACTCATTTCCTTTTGTGTGTTTTTTCCTCACGACTAAGATGCCGACTTCTTTCAGCCTTTGTTCTTCCTTCCACAATCACAACACTTCTTAACAGTTTTCCTGTAATGACCAGCATGCCAACCAATAACAACTGAACAGAGATTATCACTGAGTGCATGAATCACGAAGCATTTATACAGAGAGTCATCCAGAGCACACATTTCTATGTTCTGCAAACAGTTACAGCTCTGGTATAGTTGTTGTCTTCCAAGACAGTTTTGCAGCCCATTTCGCCTTGAATGACTAGAAACACCCTTGCAAAGACTCCTGATTTTTAAGTTTAATATCTTTTTTTTTTTCAAGTAAAATGTGAACTCTGGGCTAAGGCAGCAAAAGTTATTTTCTACTAGCAAAAAAAAAAAAAAAAAAAAAAAACCATACTAGAACTTTTAACCTTTGTCTCATGCAATCCAGGCAAGAAGCTTCTTCTTCTTCTTTTTTTTTTTTGCATTTTTAATGCAAAGGAAGTATTTATTTTATGAGGACAATTAAATGGGTTTCCTATGCACCAAACTCTCTAGAACACAGACCACGCATGTTACATAAAACAGACATACTTCCACGCCAAGGGAATCTCTGGTCTTTTCGCTTTCCTTCTCACCTTTCTGCACTTCCATCATGACCGAGTGATGCGTTTGCCTCTAGCTGGAAAATTCATAAATCTGAGGGGAGGAAGAGGTTGACTTCTTGGCTGTTTTCTCTCTCTCAGAGACTCATGGCCCATTTATCAAAGGGCTCCTCTCTAAGAACAAGCCTGTATCACCTCAACCTCCTTGCAAGGTTTCCGTGAGCTTTCCCTCCCTCCTCGTTGGTTTTTAAAAGTTTTTGCAGCTCCTGGAGTAGAGGGGATTTGCAAGGTTAATGGGAAACTTCCAGGAGGTGCAGATTTTTGTCAGGGTGTACATTGAATGGGAAGGGAGGGATATGTTGGGCCTTTGTTATGAAGGGGTGCTTAATCTGAGATGGGCAGGATAAGTGGCCAGACCTGTGTTTTGAGAAGCTCTGATTTAGGTAGTTATTAAGAACCCTGCGACTTTATGACAACTTGTGGAATCCTGACTATGGAATTTTATCTGTGGGTTTCAAACATTCCTCTGCAATGTTCAGAGCCCCAGGATTTATGATAAACAAACTTATCTTTGCTGCGCTTCCAATTTCCCAAGGAGACCAAGAGACCCCCGCCCCCGCCCCGCCTGAGGTCAGATCCAGCAGAGAAACATTCCAGTTTTCTTCTTCACTGTACTCTGCAGACCTCGAGGGCCACCTGTCCTCATTCTCACAGCCTTGGGATACCTTCCCTTGTTCTGGATGTTATGGAATCACAGTGCTACAGGAATTTGAAGCTTTTCTTCCCAGTTTGGGCCTAGCTTTGTTGTTTTGAATCAGTTACTTGATCTGCAGTTTTACTGCCTATAAAGAGGGATTAATAATTCTGAATTTGGTAAGTCACTGTGAGGAAGAAACAAGACCATCTGGAAAGCCTCACATGTTGAAGGCGCTCTAAATACTTTTGCTTTTCTTCATGTGATGCTGAAAGAAGAGGTTTGAATCAGAAGATTCTGTGCTCAGGTGTTTCATTCTGGCAGGTCCACGTTCAAGGGCTGTGTTAGCTATCAATTTCTTGGTTACAAGTTACAGAGGTATATTCCTTTATAGTTTCTGTGGGTCAGCTCCAAGCATGGATCAGCAGAACCCTTGGGTTTTCTTAAGGGGTTACAACCAGAGTCAGGGAGGACTGAAGTCTTATCTGAAGGCTCACCCGAGGAAGCATTCAAGTCCTAATTCATGGGACTGTTGGCAGGATTCAATAACTTGCAAGTTACTGTAGACCGGACATCTGTTTCCCATTGACTTTTGTCTTGCAGCCAGATTTCATTTGTTGCAATGAGAGCCTCTCCATAGGTGATTTGTTTCATGCAAACGAGCAAAGAGAAGACTTCATCAGCAAGATGGAAGTCAGACTTTCACGTGCTTTCCTCATGGAAGTAATAGCTCACCATATTTTTGGTATTTTATTGGTTAGGAGGATGCCTTCTAGGAGTCAAGATAGCACAAATGAAGGTAGAAATCACTGGTTTTTTTGTGGGGGGCATCTCATCATCACCTCTACTCTGGGCACATACACAAGAGACACTAGAGCTGACATTCAGCACAAGGGTAATGACAATCTACGACAACAGGCATATAGATCTGTCATCTCTTTGGGGGATGGATGCAGGAGGAGTTAATATAGAGGAAAGATGCTGGTGGTTCCTTATTTGTTGGTATTCAGCTGGCAATTGAATATGACAGGAATCTGTGAGATGGCCATGGCTTCCTGGTCAGGGTGTTTGTTACTCCTGATCCACTCTTGAGCTCCAGAGTTAAACCAAAGGTTTCATGGCTCAAACTGATACAAGGATGAGGTGATAGGGAGGAAAGTCTCAAGGGTGGGGGCCACCTATGCAGTTCCTTAGGTATCCTGTTTGGCATAGGGTTTGAGTATACTGACTTAAGGCTTTAATTACCTCATACGTCTTCTTTTAAATTAGTTAATATGGAAACACACACACACACACACACACATAGTACTTAAGTAAGAGAGGGTACTAGAAATTTTAAGGCCTGTGTAATCTGAAAGTGTTGGGAATCTATGCTACAGAGCAGGCTTTCCCCTTCTCTATAAAGAGCCCAAGGACAAACGAGGCTCAACACGTGCAGCTTTGCCTGCCTGCTTTGTGAGGTACAAGTTCTTCCCTCAAATGAGAACATTGGCTTGAGATACACACACCCTTCACTTTGCTCTCTGTCTGGTATGTTTGTGGTGGGCGAGAAAAGACACTGTTAATAATTTTCCCAGGACCATAGCTTGGAAGTGACTCTGTCTAGGTCAAACCAGAGCTGTGTCCACTCCAAATTTGCACTAAGTCTCTGCAGTTCCGTGATGAGCAGTTACTAAACATCTTCTCCGTATCACTCCCACACCTGTCATATGGTTTACATGCCCCACTATGTGGAAGGGATCTGTTTGGTAACAGAAATGTATTCAGCCAGAGACCAGAATGAAATCCAGTCATTTACAGCAAAATGGGTGGAAATAAATGACACTCTGCTAAATGAAGCAAGTTAAATGCTGAAAGACAAACACCAAATGTTCTTTATCATATAGGGAATTTAAAATTCAACCTGAACGTAGAACAGGGACCACCAGAGGGTAGAACATGTAGTGGGGTAGTACCTACTTCATTAACCCATGCAATTAACATGTCAGCAAATTAAAAATAACTAGGAAAGAATTTTAATATCTGAGGAAAGTACAGGGTTGGTTGCATTTCACAAAAAAACCTTTGGACATACGTCTGGGAAAGAATGGGATGCATCTTGCAAAGTTTTTCCCCTGGAAGATTCGTGAAATGATACAAATCTGAGAACTGACTCGTTTTTATTATAAATCCATAAAGACCCTCTCATCCTCATCTTCCCTATGTTTACTGGTTAGTAAATGTAGCACAATGTAACTTTATTGAAAGATAAAATGTCCATAGCATAAAATATTTTGATATAAACTTGGATTTCCTTGGAAGGAAGATACGTTTCTATGTGGCGGGGTTTGATTTGCCCCTCGTTCTCTGTTCTCAACAAGGCCAGGTTGTATCACAGTCTGTTCCGGACTCTGCTGAAGACAGCGTTCTGTTGAAGGTGTGGTGAGCCCCTTCTGCTTTTCAGTTCTCACAGATCTTGTGGTAGGTTTTTGTATTGCCTCCCCAGGGAGGGAGAAGGGAAGACTGCAGGGGCTGGCATATCTATGGCATTTGTCAGGAGAGTTGAGACTCTCTGGGCTCCGGGTCTGTGCCTCGTTCACAGGCACATGTAGCTCCAGTTGATATTAAGGGTCAGGCAAGGTCCTTTATGGGCCTCGTGATGTGAAGCTTGTTCTTGCCGGGGGAGTTGTTATAACTGGTATCACAGGGTTTATGGTCCCCAGGAACCGTGTCCTGGGGCTTTTGAGTTTAAATGGAGGCGATTCATTGGCTCCAGAAGACCTGTAATGTTTGTAGGAATCACAGCACTGGCTCTCAGGTGCCTAAAATCAAGCCTTGGTGTTTCAGCTGTTGTAGGATCCAGGCTATTAACATGTGCTCTCATTTCTGAGAGAGACCAGAGAGCTAAGTAAAAATCAGAGCATTGGGCTAAAGATGAAAATCTCTAGGCTGCTTCAAAACAATAAAAATGATCTTTCTTCTTAATATTCTCCTACCTCTTAAACTGAGACAAAATTTTTCAGAGAAACATGGAACTTGAGAAACTACAGTAGATAATACATCTTTGGAGAACAAACAAAATATCAAATATTTAGCAGAAACTAGCCTGGGATTGTTAAAATAACTTTTAACTCAACGATGGTTGAGCTAGTTTGTGTGTGTGTGTGTGTCTGTTAATGTATTCTGATGTTTGTACATCTATGAATGCCCAAGTTATATGTGTAGATAAGTCCATGTTGCTATGTGTGTACACTCATGTGTATGTATGTGTGAATTTATACCTGTATCTCTGGATGCTTTTTTATGTGCAGATGTGAATGTGCATGTTTTTATGTGTATATATGAGGTATGAATTTGTATGTATGTATGAATATGCATATGTTTATGTCTATGTGAATGTGTTTCTGTGTCCTCATGTGTTTGTATGCAATTATTTGGACATTTGCTAGAGTTTTAGAGAATCCTCTTTGAGAAACAGACCAGGAAAGCAAAGGCAGAAGAATTATCAAGGGCAAAGATGTTGAGATAGAAACACGTGTGATGTATGAAAAGAATGCACTGAATGGCAGGGTTGCAGAACCCAGTGTTTCCTGTAGGATAGAAGGAAATGAGAGGAGGAGGCAGGCTTAGCCATCCTAGGACCTTGTAAAAACTGTACGGATTTACATTTGAGCTAAACCTGCTGGACACCATTTGAGGTTTTGAGTAGAGAAATGGTATAACCTAATTTACAGTAAACAATTGTAACTTTGGCTTTTGGAAGGTGGGAGGGGAAGCAGGAAGGGCAGTTGGCCTACTGAAAACTTTCGTGGGAATTTGGAGTAGGGATGGGATACTAATGATGTGGGGTGTGGATTGAATTTCATTCTACCTTGGGACTTGACATGTGTGCTGATGAGGGACATGTGAGAGGTGGGAGTAAGAGAAGATAAGACAATGTGTGCATCTTTGTGTTTCATGGTTGAGATGCTGGCTTCCATTCTGGTTACGGTTTCAGCTGATTAGATTTAGAATGGTAGCCACTGTAACTTAACTTTGGTCACTATTTTCAAGCACAGATATTGTGAGTGACTTCAAACTGTCTTTGACCTGATAGTTAGGGTACACTATCAGATCAAAGACATGTATATGCATCTTTCTTGGATTTGGGGAGGGATGTAGTCCTGATAGAGGCATGTGTGGAGCAGCTGAGTGTTGAAGGAAGAATTAGAATATTTCAGAAATTAGGAAAAAGTTCTTAGTATCTCCTGCTTCTTCCTCTGGGCATAACAAAAGTATGTTCACATCTTCCCCAGAGCAACTTCTCTTCTACCTTCCAAAGGTGCTATCACTTTTCATCAGTGTCTCAGGATGGCAGCCATCCTTCAACTCACAGTGTTTGAGGAGGGGACATTTAAGATCTAAGCCATACAAAGGCAATTCTATTGGACATTGAAAGATGAGACAAAAAGTCCTCAAGTCGAGATGAGAGGTGTTGAATTCCAAGCAGACAAAAGGGCACATGGACAGAAACAGAGCCTGGAAGAAGAGAATACTCAAGACTAATGTGTCCTGAGAACCTAGGGGCTGTTGTAGGACAGGCAGAGAAGTACACCGGGGTAAAATTGTATAGAATTTGAGCACTGGGCTTGGGAAAAGGCATCTGAGGCCGTTTGTACAAAATGCTTAGTTGGATAAGTTTACTGGTCAGCTGTGGTCTCCTGGTACCTGGAGTCTTGGTTAACATGGAGTCTTGCCTGGAATGTGAATGAAAGAATCTATTGCCTTAGTTTGTTTGCCTGTGTGACACTCTGAAAAAAAATTCCAGGGACTGTGGTGGTTTGAATGAGAATGGCCCCCACATTTTCAGAGTGAGTACTTGGTTCCCACTTGGTGGAACTGCTTGCAAAGGATTGGGCAGTGTATCCCTGCTGGAGGAGGTGTGGTACTAGGGGCAGGTTTTGAGGTTTCTAACAATGCCTACCATTTCCAGTGTCTCACTCTCTGTCTGCATCACATTTGTGGATCTCACATTTGTAAGCTCTCAGCTACTGCTCCAGTGCCATGGTTGATGCCATGCTCCCTGCCATGATGGTCATGAACTCTAACCATTGGAAACTGTAAACGCCAAATATACTCTTTCTTCTTTAAATTGCCCTCATTCTGGTGTCTTATCACAGCAATGGAAGTGTGACTAAGACAGGCAGAAAGGAATTAATTTGGCTTAGAGTTCCAGGAGGGTACCTGGGAAGGCATGGCAGCAGGTCCAGAAGAAATGGTGTCGGGAACAGGAGGCTGGTTGGCCCTATTGCATTCATAGTGAGAAGCAGGAGGTGAACAGGAAGTACAGCCATGCTCTAAAGTCTCAAGACCTTCCTCCAGGGAGAATTTCCTCAATGCAGGTTTCACCTCTTAAAGGCTCATAATCTACAAACAGCACCACCAGTTGGGGAATGAGTGTTCAAATAATTGAGCTTATGGGGCACATTTCACTTCAAACCACATCTTACACACATACTGTTCAAAATCTGGAAGATAAAATTTGGTTTCTATTTGGAAGTACTGTGTATCATATTGATTTGTTTTATATGTGCTCAATTTTTCTGCTTTTTAAGTTCATATTCCCACCTTTTTTCCTAGTTTCTCTCAATCCAGTTTTCTTTCCTTTCTTAATTTATTTGATAAACTTCTAACAATTCTACTATGCACAGTTTCACCATTACCTAAGGGCATGTGATAGACTGAGAAGACATTGACTTTGGGCTTTAGCATCTCTGGGTTCATATTGGCACCACTCTGAGCTGTCACTTATTTTTTTTCTAATTTTTATTTTTCTGAGTACTCTCCATAAGTGGGTAATAATACTTCATTTAGGCTTTGTTGGAAAACCTTGTTCTTGGAGATATTTAATAAACGTGAGTCATATTGATCATTAATGATGGAATATTTTCAGACCAGCATGTGTTGAATGATACAAATCTGAAAGATATTATCTTTATAATTAATTATGTCCAGGGTATTCTGTATAAAGTAAACATCAGGGCAGGGTATTAAAAGCTAGCTTACTTTAAAAAAAAGAACGACTGAAAAGGAATCCAAAATAATGCTTGGTATATTGTCAACATTCATCAACATTTTATTATGCAATTATGCATAGCTGCTCAATTACTTGTGGTGTCATAAAAGCTGTCATGTAGGTAATGCTATGGTATGAATGATGGTGTTCCTTCACATTTATGTGTTAGAACCTAAATATTCAATGCATGAAGAGATTAGGACCTTAGAAAGTAGTTCAAACACAAGATTCCTTCCTTAAGAATGAGAAGAACATTGTTGCTAAAGTGTTCACAGGAGCTGCTTTATCACACTGCCCTTTGAGGAGGCAGGAAGAATGCACCATGGTGGAAGCAGAGGGAAAAAATTCATCATGCACTGAATCTGTGCTCCCTTGGTCCTGGACTTCTATATAAATACCCATTGTTTATCAATTACTCAGTCTAAAGAATTGCATTACTAACAGTCTGAAGAGGCTAAAGCAGGTAAGTTACCTCTATTTATTATTATTATTTACAATTGAAAATGGAATATAGTGATTTGTGCATTCTAGGCAAGTGCTTAACCTTTGAGATGTGTATCCCCGGCTCTCTTCTAAAGCTGTTTTTCTTTTACAATGTACATTCTAGAAATTGATTTGTTTTTATCTTCAGGTCAGCAGTCAAAGAAAGAAAGAGCATGTAATGGCTTGAATGAGTCTTCAGAAATATTTAGTGCTTTCCTCCTGTGGGTAGGGTAAATGTATCAACCCTTTTGAGCTTATCCATGTGACATAGTTTGGCTAAAACTGTGAGAGGATGGACTGTAGGCAGAGGCTTGATTGTACTTGTGTAGATTGTTTTGGCTCTTGGTTCTAGCAATGACTGTAAGGAAATAATGCTCCATAAAAATGAGAGACAAACTGGACAAATCTGAAACTTACCTGTTGCTTGAAGTCCAGCCCAGATGATATATTTTTCAAGTATAATAATGCATTTTGGTGCTAGTCTCCTGCTTCTGGATCACTTGTTATGTAGTGTTGAAGAAGCAGTTGGTTAGTACACTGCACACATTTTTTTAATTGGTGCTCAAGATTTCACAGCCCAGCATACTCAGTTAGCACTGCTTTACGTATGCCCCACGTATGAACTTTATAGACAAACTCTTACTTTGTTTCATATTCATCATTGTGCACTGGGCTCTTCCACTTTGTAGGAAGAAGACAACAGAAAGCCCTTCAGTCTAAAATCATCACGTTTTAGACAACGGAAGCAAGGGAGAATCGCTTTGGTTAAATTTCCAGGCATCATAACCCACTCGCTGAGCATATTTTATACTTTCCAAGAGACTTTCAATAATTTAATGGATCAGAGCCTTCAGGATCCCGTGAAGCACAGCACTGCAGGGGGAACTGATGGTAAACAGGAGGGCTAGATAAAGGCCCGAAAGAGTGGTGCTGAGGAGAGTTGGAAGTGATAGGTTGGTCAGACATTTGCCATGGCTGGAAAGAACACTCTTCTCATTTGCACAATCATGGGACTTGTTCAAAGAGTTTCTGTGGGAAACAAGGGATGAAATTAAGCCATGGAAATTTTTGGCCAAGTCATGAAAACACATTTTCCAAAAAAGCTGTTAATTTGATGGTGGAATGAGTCACAGCCCATGGGAAGGGCTGAAAGTCACATCAACAGAATTACTCAAAACTTAACTGGACAATAAAAAATGTATGGTTAAGGCAAACAGCCCTACATGGCCAGGCCAAGCAGACACTGTGTCCCTGTGTGAACTTTTCCTTTGCATTTTCAGGCCAATTCTACACGGAAAAATACCTGGTACCTCAGAACCTGGGGAAAGTGGGGCCCAGTTAGTTCAGGGTTGGAGAACTTCTCAGTTTCACTTGTCTTCAGGGTCACATCATTGAATGGTGACCAGAATTTCAATGCCACTGTGGTGGTGGGGCTGGCACCTACCAGTTGATCTTTGGAAAATAAAGTTTCTCACCAGCTTAAACCTGGAATTTCCCAATTCGAGGGAAAAAATAAGGTACTCAGTCATTAATAAGGACATTCTGGTGGAGCTCACATAGTAGAAGTGGGCAGAAAGGTGGTTTAAAAAGTAGAAACCACTGTGTGTTTGTTTTTAGATATAGAGTGACCTTACACCACCTCACCTGCTATGCTTAAAAAGAGAAAGTGTGATAGGATCCTCATACCTTGATAAACTTCAGAATACCTCATAGACACTAGTGTGTCTCCACCTTTCATTTCAAATACAGCAACCCAGGGAAGTTTGTCCCACATGTCTGGTTTAAAGAATGTGGATTAGCCACATCCCCAATTCTTTTCTCATAGGGTATCTGTTTTGACTTGTACAGTATATTCATGAGCACAATAAATCTGCTAACACCTGTCTTTCTCAATAGTCTACAAGCCTCACACTTAGGGGAAACATAAGGAAGGTAGAAACTCTTAGTTTTCATTAACTATTTTCTAAGGTATCTGTTTATAATACTTCCTATGTGATGGACCTAATGATCTCTTTGGCAGCTTTAATAGTTTTCTGGGGAAGTTTTTCTTTTTTTTTTCTTTTTTTTTTTTTTTTTTTTTTTTTTTTTTTTTTTTTTTTTTTTTTTTTTTTTTTCGAGACAGGGTTTCCCTGTAGTTTCTAGAGCCTGTCCTGGAACTAGCTCTTGTAGACCAGGCCGGTCTCGAACTCAGAGATCTGCCTGCCTCTGCCTCCCGAGTGCTAGGATTAAAGGTATGCACCACCACCGCCCGGCTCTTCTGGGGGAAGTTTTGACTCCTCTTGTGGCCCTGAAGATATCTTACGGCACGGACTCTTTCTCCCCACCTGAACCCCACATCTCTCTGCTGTCATTTTGACTCGTTAGAGTGGCCTGATTTATAATTTCTTCTTATACTTTGGTTCAATTTCTCTTTTGTTCATTTTCTTAATCCCATCCTTCAAACCCTGATTAAGCCAAGCTGAGACTTATCCTTTTTCAACTAAAATCAGAATAGTTGTTCACTGCCTCTTAGGTTGACAAAAAGGAAACCTATGAACAATCTTGAATTAAGAAAAATTTTATATTATGGCCAAGTTCTATGAGCATCTCTAGGTCATGCTCTAGACTCTGTCATTTGGTGCTCATCAGTATCTTCAAAGTTTAGTAGGTGGTTTCTGCCACAGACCTGATTGCAATTTTTTGTGTGTGTTTGTTCAGCTCAGATGATATACTAGTGATACTTTTTCTTAACATATCGTACATTTATTATTATCACAAATTATTGAAGGAACTTCTATGACCAGGCATCATTATATAATGTTAGCCATTAAGGACTGTGAGTTGTAAAAAAAAAAGATAAAGAAGAAAATATTATGTAGTATAATCAAAGGAATTATGATGCTGTAAGCAAGTCAGCCCCAGAGGAACTAGGAAAACGTTTATGACCCTAAGTCTACAATGGCTGCTATCTAAACCCTGTTATAAGTATGTTATCTGTCACATACCTCATGCTGACAATAGCCCTTCGAGAGAAGTATGCTTGTCACCATTTTGTGGCATTAGAAACTGAGGTTGAGGAACACTGCATACTCATCCAAAGTGACAGCTCGTCTGCAGTATATCTAAGACTACTTTTATGTTTTTTTTTTAAATATTTGAGATTTGGATACATTCAGTGGAGACTAATATACAACTTGACCATTTTTTTCCATTTCTTCTATAAAGGAAAATGCAGTTCATTGGTCCAGACTGAATGGTTCATGTTGGTATAAGATTGATCAGTAAGCTGCAGATTTTATTATCAGGGAACTAGTTTTTTCATAGCATTTTTATATTACAAGATAAAATATAGAGAATGTGCTTATTCATGGTCATGTCTCTTTTGACCTTTGATTGTCTTAGATTTTCTTTGCTTTCATGATCCTGACAGCTTTGGAAGATTATTAACAAAATATTATTTTAGTATGACCATCAATTAGGGTTTATCTCCCCACTTCAACTCCATGATTGGATTGGATAGTTTGGAGGAAGAACTATGAAGAAGTGAGGAACCCGTCTCTCACACTGTGTCAAGGAACACATGAGGTGATGGTGGCTTATTTTAGACCACTGGTGGCCTTCAATGCTGATGTCTATCAAGGAAGGACCTCCTCCATAGGTTATGGTTGGAATCTTGCCATGTTGTTTTTCAGAAGAAAGTCATAGAGAAAGGGTGAGCGACTAAACTTCATCCTCCCAAAAAGCAGAAAGTGTTACTGGAATTCTTTTGTGGACAAATTAAAAATGCATGCTCGAGCTGGGCGGTGGTGGCGCACGCCTTTAATCCCAGCACTCGGGAGGCAGAGGCAGGCGGATCTCTGTGAGTTCGAGGCCAGCCTGGTCTACAAGAGCTAGTTCCAGGACAGGCTCTAAAAAAAGCTACAGAGAAACCCTGTCTCGAAAAACCAAAAAATGAAAAAAGAAAAAAAAAATGCATGCTCGATCTCTTTTTAAAACATATTTTCTTCATTCTCAAGATTATAATTACATTGTTTTCTCCCTTACTTTTCCTCCTTCTAACAAAGGAATTGTAAGAGCATTATATAAAAAGAGTAATCATAATAATGTAACTCATGAAAAAGAATGGAGACTTCTCTCTGTAACCTGCATGCTTATGTGCCTTCTCTTTTTTGCCTGTGCTGGTAGGAGGGGCTCCTACAGGGTCTGTCATGTGTGTGCTTGGTGAAGATGAAGAGTATTTTCTCAGTGCCTAGTGTTCTCAACTGAGCTCCATCAACCAGACTTTAAACTACATGAGAAAGACCATGCCATGAAAAAGTACAATTGCCAGTGTTTCCATGGAAACCAGCATATAAAAATGCTCTTTGCCTGGAGAGGTCTGTTTATTTTATTTTATTTTAATAAAAACCTATCAAGAATAACCCTCTGAGATGTGACGTTCTATTTTCACAAGCACATTCAAGGTGTCAGACAGAGGCCAATTTTATATTCCTTGAAAACAGAGCCTGCTGCAATGTTTGCTGGACTTTTCAAAATGTCACTTTCAACCAATTTTATGTACAAATGGGTTACAGTCCCAAGAAAATACTGCAAAAAAAAAAAAGAGAGCGAGAGAAAAAGAGGAAACGGTTTCAAAATGTAGTATTAAGTATTATTACGTTGAAAGCCATTCACGGCAGAAAGCCTTCCCACCTGCCTTCCACCCTTTCAAACACCCAGGGGGCAGAGTGTCTGTGTGATATGGAAAGCCCATCTTTAGCATGAGATCGGTGGAAGCCGCTTGTCCAGTTGGCCATTCATCTCCCCTCCTCAGTAACCATGCTTGCTTTGGTAGCACAACCTTGTAGCCACCTTCAAAGACATCACTGGTCCAGGCCCTCTCTGGTTCATATTTCAATTTTTTTTTCTCCAGTGTAGTTGCATGATGCACATACTCCCTCCCCCCCATCAGATCTTTAGACTTGAGGAGAATTATCACAGGAGATTAATTGAGAAACATTGGATTACAGGGTATTCTGAGATTCGGTTCCATCTTTAAAATAATGTTTATTTAGAGGACTGAAGCCTTCTTTCTCAGATCTGTCACTTGAAATATGCCCATCTCACACCATTGAGGCTTTGATGCAACCATGTCTGAGCAGCAGGCTTCCAAGGTTGTGTCAAGACAAGAAGTAGGGATAATTTAAGGGGACGGGACCAATTTTAAAACAGAAGCCCAGTGTTCCTTATTTTGAGGACTGAGCTCCAACTTTTGTGGCCTCCAGAGCTTCCTAGAGAATTTTTCAACTTTTACTTCAGTCCCAGGAAAATGAGACTTTGCACCAACAGTCCAGGTGGGGTCCTTGCCCCAAGTGGACATCAGAGACTGAACTCAAGGGGCGACACGCAAATAAATGAGGTTTTTGTTGACTCTCCCATGCTTGGCTTCTTCTGCTTGCATTGCTAGTGGTTTATAGATGCATACTCTGTGCACAGATATACTTTAATCCCCACATGAAAGGTCACAACATTTCATCCTGTTGCCTCAGTGAAGTGAGAATCACACATATGTAAGGGGCCCCTTTCCATTCCTGATGCATGTTCCACTATGCAAATACCTCAGCTGCTATGCTTTGAGCTGTGGTCCCAGGAACAGTGTGTTCAAATACTACCTGTCAGTGTCTGTGAATACGACCTTACATAGAAAAAATATTTGCAGGTATAACTTCGGGGTTTCGAGCGGCGATCATCCTGGAGTAACCAGGTGAGCTTTCTAAGAGATCAGATGATCTCAAAAGAGACAGAGGAGGAAGAGCCACAGATCTGGAGGAAGAGGTCAGTCAAGAGCCAAGGGAGGTGGAGACAGAGACTTGAGTTGCACTTTACGCACCAAGGGAGTGCTGGTGGATTAGTTACTTCTCTAGTGCTAAAATACTAGGACCCAAAGGGGCTTAAAGAAGAAAGGTCACTTAGGCTTATGACTCCACAGGGTTAGATACCTAATAATGAGGGAAGGTGCAGTGGCAGCAACTGAAAACTGAGAGATGAACTGCACACAAGAAACAGAGAGAGCAGACAAAAGTAAGGCAAAGTTATAATCCCCATCAGCATGCATCGAGGTACACTTTGTCCAGCAAAGTTATTCCTCTTACAGGTTCCATAACACCCCCAAAGAGTGACACCAACTGGAGACCAAGTGTTCAAACCCAAGCAGATAGAGGGGATGCTGTCATTCCAATCACCTGGAATTATATGAGCTCTTGTAGGAAGCAGCGTTGCCAGCATGTTTATCTCAGACTCAAGGCTCCAGAACAGAAGGCAATGAAGTCCTATAGTGTTGAAATCACCGATCAGTGATTCATTCCAGCTGATGCAAGAATCCATGCCCTGGCACTGTAGAGGGAGAAAGGTGGTCTTTCCAGCTTTAGAAAAAAAGCATTAGAAACTTGTAGATGTCCCTGTGCTTCTGTGCTTTCCTGGGGAGAGCTTCTTGATTGGCATGGTTTGCTATGGAGATGGAGCGATTTTGGGTGCTGGGGGCCTTTTCTGTGCATTATAGAATGTTTCACTACACTCTGGCTTCTACCAGAGATGACATTAGTAAGCCCATCAGCTTCTCTGAGCAAATCTGTTCCCAATCGATGGTGACAATGAAAAGTATACCCACCTAGTGCCACAGATGTGCCTTCTGTGCTGTGGACATGGCCCAGCATCCATGTATGAGTCAGGACATGGTAATCTATTAACACTGGAATGGAGAGAGGGAGATAGGACCTTTGGAGCTTGATGAACAGTAAGCCTAGCCATTTAATAAGACATAGGTTTTACAAGAGACCTTGTCTCAAAATGAAGAGCACATCAGTTGGTTATTCAATACCAAATAGTCAGATCTACAAACATGCATACAAATAATACTATACACTACAAACAGGTTATATTTATGTATTTAGGAATCTATAGCTATATACTTAAATATATGTAACAACTATTACTAAAAAAGAGAGTTAGGAGAGCCATAGAGGAGACTTTGGAGGGAGAAAAGGGAAAGGGGAAAGGATACAATTGTTTTATAATCTCAAAAATAAAAGAAATAATAAAGACGTAGCATAGGGAGCAATAGAGAAAGACACTGATATCATCCATGTTCACATATAAACATGTACTCATGTACTAGTGCACACAGAGAAATATACACACACATATGCTGCAAACATCACAATTTAAAGACCGTGTCTTGGAGAGAACTTCCGCTGGTGTGGGGCACTTCTCTGTCTAGACCACCTTGGTACTTGAAGCTTTTGAAGCCTCTCTCAATTTTCAAGTCTGAGAACCCACTCTCATTTCTCATATTTCCTTTGTACAAACCTTGGTTAAAGTAGAGGCTCTGCATCTTTTTGTGTCTTTTGTCTGAACCACTGTTTTTCTGCACAGTGTAATGTTTTGAAAGAGAATAGAATGTTATCTTCATACCTTTGTTTTCCCCACACCTAATGCTTATTGTGTGAAGAAAGAAAAAGCAACATGATCATACTGTGAGACTTTCAGAGGAGATCCAGCAAGACCCACCAGCCATACACCTCAGCGTGAAAAAGGATTTTGTCCCCACGTCTCAGTGTCGTCAGGGTGAGCATACTGTAGACCAAGAAAGCTTCTTTTGTATGTCTAGCCCAAAGCCAGTAATTTGAGTACTTTGGGCAGCTTCTGAGGACCCTTTGGTGGGGGTCAGCATTTTCTAGGCTTGTTCTGGAGCCAAGAATCTCCTTCTGAAGGTCCTCAAAAAGGGTCTTCATGGTCACAGACATCCAAGAAAGCGTATCTTCCAGATTCCCCCTTAGAAATTCACCAAGCGCATTAGTATAGACTGATGAGCAGGACGGAAGTTTGTAGTACATTATTTAGGTTCATTTTCTAAACTTCCCATACCATGGAACTTACCAGACACAAGAGCTCGGTAACATCATGAAGCACATTTTAGGAAACTAATTTAAATCTCTGCCTTAATCTTTTCCTAATCTAAGGCAGGAGTTGTGCACTGACCTACACAACTATTAAATTAACATCTAGAAATTACAGTTTCACATAAACAGAAGATTTGACTTTATTTAGAGTAGCCTGGCATCTACTTTAAATGGCTAAAATGTCCTTTTGTAATATTGAACCCGTACCCTTCCCTTCCACCTCCTGAAAGAATCCTTTTATTATACGCTATGTACTCTTTTTATGGTGTGAGATACATTCCCATCTTAGCAATGAAGATAAAGAAAGAGAGGCTTATACTCATGAATATCTTGCATATCACCATAGAACCTTCACCTGGCGTTGGATGGAGAAAATAACAGAGCCCCACATTGGAGCACCAGACTGAGCTCCCAAGGACCTGATGAGGAGCAAAAAGAGGGAGATCATGAGCAAGGAAGTCAGGATTGTGAGGGGTGTGTTCACCCTTTGGGACAGTGGGACAGAACTAATGGGAGACCACCAAGTCCAGTTGGAATGCGACTGATGGAACAGGTGACCAAACCAGACTCTCTGAATGTGGCTGACAGTGGAGGAGGACAGAGTAACCAAGGACAACGGCGATGGGCTTGGACTCTTCAGCATGGACGGGCTCACTGTGAGCCTTGTCAGCTTGGTTGCTCACCTTCCTGGACTTAGGGGGAGTTGGGAGGACCTTGGACATAACATAGTGAAGGGAACCCTGATGGCTCTTTGACCTGGAGAGGGAGGGAGTGGGGGTATGAGTGGAAGGGAGGGGAGGAAAGGGGAAGGAGGAGGGGAGGAGATGGAAATCTTTAATAAAAAAATGAGAAAAAAAAGAAAGAGAGGCTTACTTGAATCGTGGAGGTAGGTGATTTATCTCTTGATGCCTGGACAGGCCTACCTCTTACACAGAATTTCCTTCCTTCCTTCCTTCTTTCCTTCCTTCCTTCCTTCCTTCCTTCCTTCCTTCCTTCCTTCCTTTCTTCCTTCCTCTCTCTCTCCCTCCCTCCCTCCTTCCTCCTCCCTACAGAAGGTCCCTATGAAGTGAGGGATCATTAGAAAGAATATAATTTTGAATCTGAATATGAGAGAGGGTCTTTGAATATGTGAATTTCTGCTAGAGATTATATATTAACAAGTTCTGAAAGTAAAGAGTGCAATCATGTTCACCGTGTCTGTGGTAAGACTTATTAAGAACCCGTGATGGCTGTGTGACTTCATAAGTCAAAGCAGCATGAGGTTCATCCTAAGTATATACAATGAAAAGAAGCTGTTTCATCACTTCTGGGGAAGTAGGGAAAGGCTTTGGTAGTAGGGAAGAGAAATGAGATGTCGTAGATAAAGCTCTCCTTAAAGCTTAAGCTTAGTGGATTGGAAGGATGTCAGCAGACTCTGGGTTATCCCTTCTGAATTCTAAGACACAGACATGCTTTCCCAAAGCCACGAGTCATGAAAGCTTGGTAACTATAAAGACTCAAGACAAAGAAGGTCTGGAGAAGTGACAGACATCAGAGGGTGGTTGGGAAACAAGTCAGGTCCTTCTAAGCTAGGCTGCCTGAGGGACTAGGGTGACAAAATGCAGTGTTTTGGGGGTCCAGCCAGGCATTTGGATTTTGGTGTCCAAGGCAATAATAACACATTCTTCTTGATGTAATCTGTCTTTATGAAATTGTTCACATTTTCCTAACAGAGTTAATCTGGCCCCTCATCACAACCAGTGCAATTAAAGTGTCATTCAGGCTCTCTGCTCTGGGCTTTAAAGGGCCTCACATAAGACCTGAGGACCCTTTAGGGAATGAGATAACATTGTTATTGGTGTAAAAAGAGGGTGAGGGAGCAGAAGTTCAGGGTCTACCCAGGGAAGATAAATCGTCCGGTGCTGAGCAGAGGCCTGGCCATCTCCCAGCGACGTGGACTTTATACACAGAATCTGACTTGAGATTCATTAAACTATCCCCATCCTAGCCACCAGTGCCCACAAGGGCAGATCTGTACAATCTCATGCTGCAGGAAGTCAATGTGAAATTGCAGGCCCGTGAAATGAACTGGGCTGACAGGAACACACAAACAACTAGGTCGTAGGCTTTGCCCCGTGTCCCCCTATGGTGTTTATTTAGGAGTGGAGGTCCATTAAGTGCTCTTCGATGGTCTTCAGATAACATCCCCACCTTTGGAGGGCCCACCAGAGATGGCTGGCTGCCCTCAAATGTGGTGGCTGACATTTTAGGATACACTTAGTGATGGGCTTGTCCAATACAGTGCAGAGGACAGAAACCACACACTGTAGCATTGTATCTGATAGCCCACGCTTAGGATGGCAGAACTGTTACAGGCTTTTCCATTAGTATGGAAGGTCTCTTCCTTCTGTGACAATATTGCAAAACATGGCCCCAGAGGGACCAATATTTTGCACAGGCTCCTGAATGTGTCAGAGAAAAACCCACGATGAAATACATGGCTTTTATCAGTAGTATACACTTTGAGCTGAGGACAGAGCTACATAGCCACATAGCACAGTGGTAGAATGGTTGCCTAGCATGCATGAGGTCCTAAGCTCAATCCCTAGCACTGCAAAAAGAATAGTATAAACTAGCTAAATATGTTCTATGAAAGTAATTTAAATAAAAAATAATTTAAAAAAAACCAAATAGTGCAAACTTGGAGAGACCTGGAGGTGAGGCCATTTACCCCATTAAACTTTGATTCTCAGGAACCAAGTCTTCAAAGCTTAGAAAGTGAATTTTAGCTATCAAGATCACAGCCTACCCTTAAGTCATATCTCTATGGACTCCCTCCAAGTAGCCCAATGCTTTGTTTACACATGCCTGTGGTCACCACCTTCTGTCTCCCACACTGCTAAAATGACTGACTTTTTATTTCTTTTAGTTCTCTCTTTTTCTTAATAATAACCAAGTACCTGGACTTGGCCTGGCACTGTGGATGTTGCAATAAGCAACCCTGAAACTTCTCTGTTGTGGACTTTACATTTTAGGGCAGGAAGGGGACGGACAAGCTGAAAGTAAATGCTTGAGGGTGCTACCTTCTGAGAGTGATTTGTGCTATAAAGGAAGTAAGATGAGGTGATGGGACCCAGAATCTTGGTTCAAAAAGGCCTCTCTGCGGAGTTAACAAGGATCAAAATGGTGAATGGGAAACTTGCATTCGAGGTGGATCTTCCATTTGGAGAGGTGGCAGGCAGCATACAACTGGAGTCGACAGGCAAGAGAAGTCTAGAGATCATGGAAGGAATGCATTTGGGGTACTTACAGGAGGTAAGATCACAGCACTGAGAAGGGCCATCTTCAAGGCTCTGAAGGTACAATAGAGAACCCTGAGTGTTTAAGTGGGGCTGAAGTGATCAGACAAGAATAAATCATTTGGCTTAAATCTCTTGAGTTAACATATATCTGGAACAATAGGCATTTTCTGGTAGAATGAACCATCCCTGGGTCCTGGCCTTATAGTACTAACCTAGACAAGTTAGGGCACATGTTCTCTTTTTTTCTCACTGATGGGGAGGCCCAGGATAGTAGGAATCATGGCTGAGTTGGCTTTGCCTGCCACTGTACTTTGCACACAGTGCCTTGACAGTAAATGTCGACTTCGCTTGTCTTAATTATGAGCTCTTGGAGGTTTGTAACTTTGGGCCAGTTTACTTTGTAAAGTTCCAGTGGGCCATTAATAAAAAGCCCTTTAATGAGGAACTGGGCTCTTGGAGCCCTGGTTCAAATGGATCATCCTGCAGGTGGCTTCTACCAAGGCAGAAGTCAAGGTTAACATGACCAAAGGAATTTATTCAAATGACTTCCCCATGGTCAATTAGTTTTCTGCAATGACTTTAGCATATTGCTTAAAGGTGTCAGTGTTCCGGCAATGAAACCAAGATGAAAACCCTACACTCCCTCTTGTGTGTCAGAAATAACCATGCATTAAAAATGGCTGCTCCCCCCTCCGCACTTCAAAATTCAACGTATTACATTCCTGGGAGTGTGATTTCAGCTTCTTTACATTTATGACACAAATGGAGCCGTCCGTCCTCCCTCTAGTCTATAAAGGCGAGACTCATTAGAAGGAGGAAATTTCCTTTATCATTAATAGGCCTCACTCACATGATAAAAGCCGTCTCTGCTCTTGCCTCCTTCAAAAACTCTGATTCTCATTTTAAGCAGTTCCCACGTAGACTATTTATCTTCCACAGTTTCCCAACTCTCAATGGCACCATTATATCCTTTATTTGGAATCATAAAACATTGAGAATAAAAAAGAAGCAAATTAATCCTCCCAAGGGAGAAGAGGAAGACAGACCCTGCCAGTTTTTAAACTGTAGGTTGGACTGGCCTGGAGACACAGTTTTCTTTTTCAACAGCTTAGCCGGTGGGGGGAAATGAGTGGTTCTGACAGAGAGTCCTGAAATGAAATGCAGAACTATGCAAACGTGTTAAAAACTGAAATCTCTGAGTAAAACCTGTTGAAAGCCCAAGAAATAAACAATGCGGGCTGGAATGGAAGCCTCTGGAAGCTCCAAAGTGGGTCACTCTGCTTTTATTATTCACGGTAGAAAAATAGCTTCCACCATGATGTGAAAACCACAGTTTCCTTTATCTGTGGATCATGCCAGACTGAGAGCAGTCACCGAAGGAGAGCGGTTGGGAGAAAAGGCAAGTCCAGGATCCTGTCGCGGATGCTGGCTAGCTCCACACAATTGCATAAGTCACTTAACCTCCGCATGACTTCTGCCCCATCATCAGCCTGGAATTAAGGAGTTGGCCTTTCCTCTTGGGCTGTGATCTGGGCTTCCTGGCTGCCAGTTAGAGAGTAGGCTTTGCCCATTGCAATTTGCTCTAAGGAGTCTCAAGGTTGTTGTGAAAACAAACGATAAAAGTCAGTTAACAGGCCGGCTGCCATCAGATCAGCCAACGAGGGAACAAGGCCACAGAATGCCTCAAAGAAAATCTCCAGGTTTGGGGTTCTGGAAACAGATCGTACAGCTAGTAAGGCTTTTAGTTTTTAAACTTTAATTGATTTTTATTACCTTTTAAATTGTAAGGTTCAGTACCCAGACAGTGGATGGATATTGTGTTCTCATAAAGTAAAATGAGACCCATCAACAGGAACAATATACACATGGAATGTTACAGCCCAAAGGTCTGGGAGATGTTCCAGTCTAGCATGTTTAGTTTTCAGAGAGGATACTTGTAGATGCAGAGGCTTGAGTAACGCACCTGTGCTCCTGAACGCAGACACAGGGCGGATGGTCTTGCCAGTTTTAAAACTGGAGTTGAACTGTTGTGGCATTAGTCCAGCAGAATGGACATGAATCTTCCATAGAGGCTGACAACACTGGAAGCTTTTGCCTGGCAGCCATTTTGATAGGCAGGCTACGGTGATAACGTCTTTTATTTTGAAAATGAATTGCAAACGTCAAGAGAGGCATCATTCAGAAAACTGGTGGGGCACAGCTGCTAACTGCAACATTTCAATAAAGCATTTCCAAAATTCAGTTTTAGTCATTTCCTCTCCCTTCCTTCCCTTCTTCTTTCCTCTGTCCCCCTTCCTCATCTCTCTTTTTCTCCTTTTTGTTCCTTTCTTACATCTTACCTTTTGTTTAACTGAAGAGTCATTGTGGAGAGAAAGCCATGCAAGTCTAGACTCCTCCAGTGACCTAACACGGAGAGGAAAAACCAAGAAAGCAGAGGGAAATGCAGAGGAGACAGGAAAGATTTACTCTGACTTGCTAATTTTCAGAAGGAAATTAGTAAAATTGATTCCAGCAAAAACTCTAAGTGGACAAATAGAAGAAAAACAGATCAAGAGTTGTGAATATGCTGGGCAGAAAGCAAGTTCTTAGAGAAATCTTTCCCTGAGGGAGAAATAAATATTTAGGAGAAATCACTAACTGTAAGGGTCGTTAAAGCAAGGATCACTCATAGGATGGAAGCAAAGGCTCCGTCAGCCAAGTATTAATCCGAACTCTGAGACTTGGTGGCAGTAACATGATTAGTTATTGTGGGTTCTGGAAGAAAGCAGGACCTCTGGCTAGAAAGTCATGGAAATATGTATTTTTAAGTACTATTAAAGCCGTGGGCAGCAACTTTTCTTTTCATCCTGGGGGCTAGAAATAATACACCTGAAAGGACGATGAATGGCAGAATGTTGGCCTTCAATGGAGCATTAAACATTCTGTGCCACATTTATGGGATTTTCCTGTCATTAATTCTAGGTAAAACAAACTCTAAAAATGTTTTGTTGTGTTTTGAGGGCATGTTTATTTTTTACCAACTTGCTTTTCTTTGCCTCCCCCAACTCTGCTAGGTTCTCAAATCTATTAGGTTTTCCTGTGTCTACACACTCATGGCAAATTTTCTAACTGGCTACCTCTGGCTTGCCACCTTTCATTTTCATCCTTTGTCCCTTCCTTGGCATTCCATCTTCTGGGCCGGTGCACGTGTTTGGTCCCATGGTAGGGTCGGATGTGGTTGATTAGGCTGGCGAGTGTTTCTGTGGTTTTCTTGTGGCGCCCCAGCATTGGCCTGGTCTTGGTTGGCCTGTCCAGAAACTACAAAGACTGGGGCAACCTGAATCCTTCTGTTGCTAGGATTTTCAGTCTGCAATTGATTGTGATGGTGAGACCTTGTATTTCTTTCTAGTTTTATTTGTGGACTTCTGTCTTAATTTAGTCAGCCTCCTAAAATTAAAAAAAAAAAAAAAAAAAAAAAAAAAAAAAAAAAAAAAACCTCTGTATGAGCAATCCATATGTTTCCCCTTCTCAACTTGAGCAAATTCACACTGAAGGGGCAAAGGATGGTATTTTTGGGAGAAGCAAGATGCAAACCTTGAAACCCCTGGACCCTGGGTCTCTATTTTGGCATCCAGTGCTGTGTGGCTGAGAGACTTGAAGCTCTTTGACTGGCAGTCTTTAGAGATGATCTCTCCTCTGCCTCCTGAGATCTGCGGTGTATCTGCTTGGTTATTTGTCCTGGGAAGACAAGGAAAATATCTGTCCATGATTGATTGTGTCCATCTCAGACAGTGCCCCTCAAAAGCTGCATTTCTGAGTCCCCACCTTCAGTTAGATTTCTACCACCTAGCTCCATACACACTAGCTCAGTCAGTGACCATGAGCAGTTGAGAGACAAGAGGGTATGCTAGGCTATCTCAGGTGAAGAACCATAATCCTTTTTTTCCTTCCTTAATTCCTTCCTTCCTTCCTTCCTTCCTTCCTTCCCTCCCTTCTCTCTCTCTCTCTCTCTCTCTCTCTCTCTCTCTCTCTCTCTCTCTCTCTCTCTCTCTCTCTCTCTCTCTCTCTCTCTTTTCTGGGAGTGTTAAGTCCATGGCAGAACTCAGTGTTCAGTGAATTACCACTCAGAAAATGTCTCCCAGACACATGATCACATGATTCCTCTGTTCCTGATCTTGTTTTGCAGTTTTGGACAGTTTTCCATGACTCATCAGTTCATGAGTGTCATCAAGCCATCCTTTCTTTTTGAGTATCTTCAGTGATGGTAGAATGAGCTATTGTGAGGTATCATCAAATGTTTGCTGATATAATGAATACAACTAAATTAATGAATTTTGGTCTAGCAGAGGCAGTTTGTCCAATACAGGATTTATCAGCATGTTCTGAAGAACTCTACAAACAAATCAAAAGTAAACCAGAGTACTAAGGAGTATACAAAAGACAATATGAGTAATCTTACATTAGGTATAGGAGTAAGCAATATTTGATTTTACTGTTAAAAGAAAGCAAATAGCACACCCTTCTCTGACAGGTTGTTAGGACTTGGAGTCACCTTTGTATTTTAGGAAACAAAGTTACTGGTGTGTATCACTGAATATTGACATGTGTATCATAACTCATAAAGCACTCATATCTTTGACATAATAATTCTATTACTTGGATGTTATCACAAGCAATTAATTCTAAGTAGGGGGTAGGTAGCTATAGTTTTCCATAAGCCTGTACATTAATATAATGGAGCAAAGCCAAAAACCTCATATACAATAAAAAAGATCAGATGCAACCTTATACAAACACCTGTGGGAAATATACAGCTACTATAAATGTATTTTAGGAAGTTCTTAAAATAAATATTGAGTTATAGGTTTAAATGCAATATCCAAAGATAGGATATTATCATCATTTAGTAGTAACAGTAAGTTGAGGAGACTGGATTTAGTGAGACTCAGAAGAGTTGAAATTCTAGGGGTGGTGTGAGGACATTTGTCTGGCCTGTACATTACCATTCTTGATTGTTATAGTCTTCATAGCCCAAAAGGGCAGTTCTAAAAATCCTATTTGTGTGGTATCTAATGTGTGCAAAATCCAGGGTTTATTAGTTAGTTCTAAGTTGGTGTAATGAAATATCTGAGATATTCAAGCCAATAAAGGAAAAGGCTTTGAGTTTTGGGCTTAAATTTCAGCATTTCTTGTCCCAGTTATTTGGGTTTGTCACTTTGGGCTTGTGTCAGTTCAGCATATCATGGTGGGAACATGTGTAAGAAGGCTCCTATATACCTTGAGGCAACCAGGATAGAGAAAGGGGGAGGAAGAGAGAAACAGTATATGTAAGGAAGGAAAAGGGGGGATGGGTCAAAATATCCCTTTCAAGAGCTCATCACACCCCCTCCCACCCTAAGTAGCCCAACCTCCATCCACTAAGCTCACATTCTAAAGGCTCCACTATTTCCAACTATTGCAAACTCCGGGACTCAGACTTTAACATACAGGCTCCAGGGAACCTTCCAGATCCCATGTGTAGCACAGAGTTAAAGCATAAAGTTGTGTTCATGAAATGACTATAGTATTATGATTAGAAAAAATTATTATGTCTAAAACCCAGATCCAAAGGCCAGGACTATAAAAACTAGTTCAGACTGAGTGTAAGAAAAGTTTTAGGTTAAATTCCATCACAGATGAGAAAGGGATACCGAGGTCCCAGTCCTAGCTCAGGAGCTGTTACAGATGTTGGCTGGTGGGGAGGGAGAGTCATTTTTCTTTGGGGGTGTGGCCCCTTTTAGACTCCCAATGCTTCATTGGATGGCCTCACCTCCATGTGCATATGGGCAGCACTAATTGGACTCAGTGGGATTTAAAAAAGGAAGACATGAATTGGGGGGGTGCATGTTGAGCAGATCTGGGGAGAGCTGGAATGGTGACGGATATGATCAAGATACATTGCTTATGCATATGGAATTCTAAAAGAATCAATGAAAAACGTTATTAAAACATGACTTCTGCACACAAAGTGGAAAATGGAACGAAAGTCTAAAAATAAAGAATGAAATATGGGCCTGAGTGTTGCTCCTTGCTATGGTAGTTTGCAGGAGGGACTGACTGCTGAGGCAAAGCAGGATTTGAGGGCATTTTTGAAGGATGGGGAAGGGACAGCAGCAAGCACTGGAGAAAAGAGGGACCAATAGGGACCCAGTGTCAGTGTGGGCTGTTGGGGGAAGCTGCTGGTTGGTAGACAGACATGTTTATGTGAGCGTGTGTCGGGATAGACAAGTTGGCATCCTCTAGAGGGCTTGCTTGGAACCCAGTTTTCAAAATAAATAGCTTTAAGTGATGATAGGTATTGAAGCACCAAGGTTTGGAAGTGGAAGACTGATGTGCTGGGGATGCTTTAGGATGGAATGAAACTGTGAACAAATGCCCAACCTCCAGTCGGAAAATGAGCTAGAATTAGTAATTTCTTTTTTTCCAGTTTATTTATTTTTTATTAAAAATTGCCATCTCCTCCCCTCCTCCTCCCCCTTCCCTCCCCTCCCCTCCACCCACACCCCCACTCCCTCCCTCTTGAGGCCAAACAGCCATCAGGGTTCTCTACACTATGTTGAGACCAAGGTCCTCCCAACTCCTTGCATATCACCATAGAATTAGTAATTTCATATCATGCGATTTCAAATACTTTCCCTATTTTTAAAAATTAAAAAAATCTTTAAAATGTTTACATTTACGTTTGAATCGACTATAGCCCATTGTCCTGTGGGAGATGATAGCTAGTCACTGCCGACAGTGGAAAGAGCTACACACTTAATTATGACATTTTGATGGAGGACTTTTATTGTTTAATTAATAAAGAAACTGCTTGGCCCAATAGGTCAGAGCCCCGCCGCTCCATCTACAACATTTTATGCATAATTTGTCATCAATCTTATCTGATTATAATGCCAGTTTTGGCATAAATACAGGAGTTCATTTGATCATTAATTCACTCACTTATCTGTCCATTCACCTAATTATCACTCCATCCACTCACTGTGCAACCCTTTGCTAACTGTGTGCCTCATGGAAGGGCAGAGCACTGGAATTCTAATAGCAGCTGTGACAAATCATTGAGCCTGGAGATCTCTAATCACGTTCCACACAAGAACTACTCGGTCCATATTGTGTGTGTGTTCGTGTGTAGAATTATATGGATACAGGAGTGAAACAAGATTCATGGATATGGAGATCTCATATCCAGAGGTTTGGAACCTGCTAGATGGCTAAGGGAGCCCTTACTAGTTTTGAGTCTAGATTCCAAATTGGATACTGTGAAGGGCTCTCAATCAGTTCCCTCCCAAATGCTTCTAACCTCACCATACGCCCCAGGCCTCGCTCTGAAACTGGCAGTTAAAGTTTGCTTCTGAACTTGCAAGCCTTTTGCAGCAGCGTGCTTTTGGGAACAGGCTGTAAATGTTGTCTATTTGGAAAAGCCTTCTTCATTTTCTTTTGGTCCTCACACTTGTTCCTAATCCCATTTCCATTCTGGGTTCTCTCTGGAACATTGCTGGTCCTTCCCAGGTGGAGAAAAACCACTGTCTTAGAAGTGCTCAAGGGGACTTTACGATGTCCCTGGCCACTGTGTAAAGCCACAGCTGTCAGGCGAAGAGGAAAGCTTGCGGTTTGAAGGACAGAGTTGACCATGAATCCAGGACCAACCCTGATTTATAGACTTTGTGACTTGAGTTCTTCCTGTTTCTACCTTCCTGCCTTTCTCAGCTGGTGTTGTAGTGGGGCTAGTGGCTATGTCATGAGGAAAGGACTGGTTTCTGCTTTGTATGTGTGCGCGCTCAGTATATGTTCATGCAGCTTCTCTGTTGTCCTCTTTGGTATGGCTGACTACACTATATTTGAGGATCCCCACCGTACTAGTTCCTTCTCGGTACCCGATAGGATTAACTTAGAGGAAGATTTATTCTGGTTCACTATTTTAATCTGTCATAATGGGGAAAGGTTTGGTGGAGTTCATTAAGGTGGTCACGTGAGGGTGGCTTGTTCTATTCATATGTTGTTAGATCAGGAAGCAGACAGTGCAGACTCTCATACTGGAGCCAAAAACAGCTGTCACCTTCAAGGCCTGAGCAGCAAGATGCACTTCTGCCAGCAAGCCCACATGTCTCACAAGTTCACAAGCCCCCAATCAGCACCACGAGCTGGGAACCAAGCACAAACAGATAAACCTGTGGAAGGCAATTTATCATTCACATATTCAAATATGCATCTGTTCTAACAGCCAGCAAACACTTCCCAAAAAAAAGCATGGCCTAGTGGCTGTGCTGGGAATGAACTGGGGGGTCTAACACCAAACTATGTGTGAGGCTACTAAGGCTTCTACTTCTTAGCTAGGCTGAGGGAGGTGACTGGCTCTATGGCCTGGTATTCTCATCTGCCAAATGAAGATAATCATAGTTTCTGCTCCCACCGAGATGCTGGGGGTTTCCATAAGGACCTGGCATTGGTAAGCCCTCATTAGGGGTGGCTATTATTAGTAGGTGTTTGGGAACTGCTCATTGAGAGGCCAATGAATAGGTTTTAGTGTGTGATAGTCTGAGGAGGCCTGGCTCAGGGAAGGTGTTTATTTGGTTCAGGATGGCTGATTCTTGATCTATCTATAATTAGTTTATAGAATGTCGAGAGGAAATACTTTCTATGATGCTCAGTGTCCCGAATTTGTGCAGGGCAATGCTCCTGATGCTTCACACAGCAAAGTGGAAATTCCTTTGTGGGTTTCAGTAACATGGCTGAGTTCTATGGTGAGTAGTTGGTTGAAAGTACAGATTTTCCTGTAAGCTGTGACCAGAAGTAGCTGCTTTAGTCTGGGCAACAGCTGGAGGCCTTCTCTCCAGCTCTTCTTTCTCCCATGCTAAAGGAATCCAGGCTGCTGCTGGCCTTGTGTGAGAGGCATTCAAAGAGATGATAAACCACCACCTCCTCCTCTTCTTTCTTGAATCTCATTCACCCCCAAGAGCAATCCTGAGCCCATAGCCTTGCCTAGTAAAGAGCTATAAATTAATTATTATATTAATGAGTTTGTCTGCCTCTCTACCATAGAAGACACCTTGAAGTTCCCACAGTGGCCTCACTGGACTCCAGGAAGAATGTTGTGTCACTCTGTGTACATTGTTTCTTGTTTTGACTTTAAGATAGTTCGAGGAACATCATGACTTTCTGTGAAGAGTTTGGAGAGACCCATGACTCAGCACTCCCTCGGATTGAATGAGAGTCTAGTCACCGCCACCTTGCTTAGAAATTCTGTTTCTTTGCCCTGGTAGAAAACAGTCAGTCAGTACTCCTGAAGACATCATTTTTGACTGCCCTCCGTTGACCACTTTGTGCCCTGTTCCCTGGCATTTCACTTCACAGCAACAAGATCAGGGGTGACTTCAACCCTCCTCCTGTACCAGCTGAGGAAGAGAAGCTGAGGGTGGAGGGGCCTACTAAAGGTGTATAATGGACTCACATTTGAGCCTTAGCGTCTTTATACTTCCTGAATAATAATCGGTGACAAAGAGCCTTCATGGCAATGAAGTTGTCCATGGAGCATTAGGAGGCGACTTCCCCAAGGTTTTAAAACATCCATTTGCCCCAGCCTTTTCCTCTCCCTAACTCTACCTCTCCTAACACTATTTATTCAAGGCTGACCATGTCCACAGTAAGGTCCCCTGGATACTCACCCTCTATTTGCCTTCGTTTCTTCCTTATTGTATGGGTGATAATTGTTACCAAACCACTATTTACTTGCTTATGTCTTTATCTAAAATGGAAAGCCCACAAGATCAGGAGTTCCTCCGTATTGATCTTGAATTGAGAGCTGATTTAGCTCAGTGAGCTAGACCTACTGTGTGCCATAGGCTGGGAGAAACTGGAGGAATGCATAGATGGTAAAAGATGATAATGTGACTGTCTAGCCAAACCTTTCTAACGGGCAAACAAATGAACACACTCCACATTGCATGAAGTGACCACTCTTTCTGGAATGTTCTAAAAGATCCACTGTGATTGGACAGAAAGTCTTGCATGATGAATGTTGAAGTCCTCAATGCTTGTGCATTTGTTGATTAGTGTTTATTCACTTGCTCAGTCTTCCTGTTAAGCAACGATTGCTACTTCAAACATTTCCCAAGCACTGTGCTAGCTGCTGCTGACACAATTGTGTACAAAGAGCTTATCATTTAGTAGAGAAGAATGCTAGTCTCTCTTTGCCAGTACCTCCCAGGAAGTATATACACACCATCTGTGGTCTCCGTAATGACTGGAAAGGTCATTGCTGTGGATGAAAAGGTTCAGGAAGGTTAAGTGGCTTAGCTGACTAAGGCCACACAGCTAGAAGGTGGCAGAGGTGGGACTCCCCTGTGATACTGGTAAGATTCTGTCACTCAGTGAACATGGTCCAAGAATGTGCTGCTTTAAAGGGACAACATGTTTGTGAAACATGAGGTTGTTAAGTTTGCCTGCTAAGGTTGTTCACACAGTCATAGATCCCAACACAAAACTTAAGGGGGTATCAGTCAGTGCAAAGGGCAAAGTGCAGAGCAGCTGCAGCTGGCCATGTTCCTCCCATAGCTCTGGAGAAGATGGAGAAGGTCATCTGGAGACAGTCTGCATGGAAACAGGAGACCCACGGATGGCAGTTGTTAAGGAGAGATCTTCCCAGGGAGGGAAAACTCTCACACACATATTTTATTCTTTATTTTGTATTGAAGAAGTTGAATATAACTCTTTGAGGATTGCATAACTGAAAATCTTTCTTTAACTGTTCATTATGCTTATATTCAATGATGGTGTTTGACCAGTGTGCAATCCGTTGACTGCACACCAAGGACTTCTCAGGAGAAGGTAACTTGCACTTAGCCAGCCTTTACCATGACAAGCAGAAGCTGAGCAAACACAGGCAACCGAAATTAAGAGTCTCTGGTGTTCATTTTGTAATGCCAGGACAATGTCTGGTGGAGAGTTGAGCACTGGGTAAGCATAAGGAGTTTGGGTTTCTGGTCCCTTCTTGGTCTGGTTCTAAGTTCCGACACCTCAGCCTGATTGTTTTTCAGTGCCAGCGTACTATGAACGTAGGTTCAGAACAATAGGCGATTGTTGCTTTGCTGAATGGTCACGCTGTCCAACTGCATCTATGAGTTTGTGTTTCTACACAAACCTACAGATTTGTGCTGCTCTCCTTGTGGGTCAAAGAAGCTCCATTTTGCTGTGGGCAGTGGTGCAGGAAGACTCTTTTACTCACCAAAGTCTGCTTATAAATGGCTCTGCATGGTCCATAGTGGAAAGCTCACCGCTATCCATCCTCCTTATGTAAGGTTCATGAAAACTCTCGGGAGAAGGGTGCTAAATAATGGAAGAGCAGGTAGATGCATGTGAAATGTTTTCAGACATGACATGACTGTTGTGTGCACCATTTCACGGCAGCCGTGGTTACCTGCACAAGATAAAGACAGTCAAAATTCCAGCACTGATGGGGAGGGACCTCCAAATCCCACCCTTGGTGGAGCTATTGGAAGTGGGTGACTGCTGAGAGGCGTGGCGGGGCGGGGGGGGGAGTCACTCCACTTTGCTGGGAGATTGCTCACACTCCAGTGGATGGGCACATACACATGTACATTTGGGGAACATTAGCTGAATCCAGTGAATTATTAATAACAAAACACAGAGGAGATGAAGTTAGGAGAGAGGTAGGGGTGTGGAACATTAGGGGGATTTGGAGGGCGGTAGGCATGGGTGGTTATGACCAATATACATTGTATAACTGTCTGAAACTTTCATAGAACAAAAAGTATTATTTAAAAATAACAACAAAACGTAATTCTTATAAGCAGGCCACAGTTATGGTGCAGTGGATTTGTGTGGCAAGAATCCACTTCCTGGTTTTGAGATGTTGACGTTTTACTTCATCCTTACATGGTAGAGGGGGTAAGTCAGTTTCATTGGACTCCATTTCCACGAGCATTGATCTCATTCACAAGGCTTCAGAACCCTTCCCAAAATGCCTTGCTTTCTGAGATCTTTCCCTTGGGGCTCACATTTTAACGCTATTTTTAAAGGAACACACAAATTTAGATAGCACCTGCCCATTTTCCTAGAGCGTTTTTTTTTTTTTTTTTTTTTTTTTTTTTATCATTTTGTTCCTGCCCCTAAAGTAATGAGGCTGGGTGGATCAGACCAGAGGGTGAGAGTACAAGGTGTGGGATCAGAGAGGGAGAAGGGCTCGTGTGGACCTCAACAGCATCGCTACTGTGTGTGCTCCTCCCTGGTGTCTGCTTAGTGCTTCCTAGGGCCTCTGGGAACTGCAGTGCTGGGAAGCCTCCTTGCAGGGGTCCTGCTTGCCCGCTGCCCAGGGGGCTAAGGTTTCCCACCACTTCCTGTGGCTCCAGTCTTTCGTAGTCACGCAGGCCCTGCTCAGATGCAGCCCTGGGAAGCAGCACTTGGTTTCAGGCCAGGAATCTTGGTAATGTTGGTGTGGACTGGATCTGGATGCAGAGGCTTGCAGGGAGTGTGACTTTTGGGGAGGACTGGGAGGGAATTTAGCAGGTCATTAAGGAAGCCGGCTGGTGAGAGTTCGTGATCTGTGGCCAGTGTCGGCTTGTTTGTGTGACTGAGGGTTGAAATAGTATCCCACCTGTAGCTTCCCCTCGAGTGGCTCCGTGCCAGCCCTTCCACAGTCCACGTCAAGATCCTAGTCCACAAACACCGTGAAGTCTCAGGATCATGACACATCGCGTTGACAGAGACTGAGGACATCCAAAAAAACAAAAAACAAAAACAAAAAACCCAAAAAACTAGAGCCAAAGAAAACTTTCCCTTGAAGTTTCTCTCCTTGATAGTCTAAAAATTTCTTGTCTAAATTCTATGCAAAGAGGCCACAGATTGAGCCGAGGGCTTTGATTGTGTAACTCGAGACAAATTACTTTTCTGAGTGTCAGTTTCTTTGTAAAATACGAACAATTATTGTATATTCTTCCCACAAATGACTATAAATTGTACACGATAGAAGTCTCTCCGTGTCACCTAACAGACTGTGACAAAGGAAGATGTTATTCTTTCATGCATTGTTCAGCTCTCTGGGGCTTTATTATTTCAATTAGAGTGGTTATAAAGATAATTGAGGAGGAAGCTATTAACTTTTGGGTTTGGGGACAATGATTTTTGTGTGTTTATGTGTATTGATGTATATATGATATTCTCTGCTATTGCTTAGATATGATATATATGTGTGTATATGTGTATATGCTTAGGTATAACACATACATAAGCATATACACATACATACATATATACATGCACACACATATATAATATATATATAATACATATATGTGTGTGCAGAGTATCTAAGCAATATCTGAGCATATAATATATTCAACATGCAATGCATATCTAACCATGTCAAAGAGGTAAGAAAACTTTTCATGTGTGGTCCTGGCTCACATAGATCTTTGCTTAGTCATTTGCTTCAGGAATAAGGAGAATGTATCTACCTCAGGTTAGGCACTGTGCTAGCAGTTAGCATGAACTCAGGATGCCTGCCTCAGCTGACTTCACTAACAGAACTGGGTAGGTTCTCATCCCCTCGCTCACTGAACAGCACTTGTTTGGCATCTACTTTGTACACTTTTTTGTACTTTGCATTCTTCTGACTGTTACCAGAGGTATGACAACAATGATGATGCCTGTCCCTCTCAGGAAACTTTGTCCTGTTGGGAAAGGAGGTAGTTAGTAGCAACAATAGGTATACAGTGACTAGCAGCTTAAGGGGAGATGATTTGGACCCCCTGCCATGGTGGCAATCTGCCTGACTTAAGGGCCCTGACCATTGGGCTTTCCCTAGAGAACTGGGATTGGTTCCTAAGGTGATTTGGCAGCTGCAACATCAGGTGTAGGAAAGTCTAGCAATTTTCAAGTGTAAATCAATCACTCTGGTTCTATTTGGCTTAATCAATCAAAATCCAAAGCCCAGCACAGGAGGCTCTGCAGTCCCCCACACTTCTGGTCTGACTTCATTTTCAGTTCCATGAATGTGGGCAAGGCTGTCCTTACAGTGAAAATGAGGCCTCTGAAGTTCTCAGGGCACTTCTGTCCCTTGTCTCAGGTAGCTCTGAGTTTCCTTTGCAGAACTTAGAACTGAGGCAGGGAGTTGAAGGCAGCGGCACTTTAGGGGCTTCTTGAGGGGAAGCCTGGATTCTTACAACCTCACTTAGAGAAAATGATACTCCCCGACTGGCCATATTCTTGTTTTCCCACTTCTATCCTCTGGAGCAATTGTGGATCTCTTTTGAGTTACCTCTCTGTGGGGGCCAATAATCTTCTCTCTGGTGGCTGTTTCCATTTGGGTCACCTCCATCTCAGCTGCCTTCTCGGCTGTGGCTCAATAGATCATTTCTCTCCGTGTCTCATCTATTTAGATAGAGTCTTTCTATCCCACTGAGTCTATTTTTAATTTTCCAAGAGACCCATGTGTTAGAATTTTAATACTGGAGCCTGCTTCCCGGTTGGGTCTTGTCTCAGCCAGCCAATGATATCATGTTTCTTTTAAACACATGGCCAGTGGTTTCATTCTCTTCCACATTTGGATGCTGTTTATGGCTTCTGTGAGGGAAAGGTTAATTTCCCTTCTTGGTGTCTGAATTTCTTCTTTTGAGACATAAATAGCTGCTTGGTTTTAGTTGGAATCAGATGTCTCTGTGTTGACCTGAACTCTTAATGTCTGCACAGTGCTCAATAGTGCTTGACTAATAATTCGGGAGGCACACACTGTGGGGATGGTCATGCTTGCTTTGGCTTCCAGGTTCTATTGTGTCTCACTTAGTAAAAAGCTCCCATGCCTGGTCTCTTCCCTCTATTCCCGTTACTTCTACCTACTCAGGCTTCTTTCTGTGCCTTTCTCTTAGACAACCCCAAGGTCATTGGTCTCCAAGCTCAAGTACATTCCTCTGTCTCTTTTTTACCTCCCCCACTTCGACCAGATTCTAGACTGATTGCCTAGTGTAGTGGAGCAGCTACCCACTTCCTCATTTCCTAGGTCCTCAGCATGGATTTCACATTTTTGTCTTTTATTAAAGCTCTAGCCTGACGTTTTCTATGTCAGTGAAAGAAGCCCTCCGAGAACTCTGATTCTCTCAGGCATGCCTTCCAGTGGCACAGCTTGCATGTTGTTACAGGCTTTGAAACCATCCATGACTGCGACTTCCTACAACCACCAAGTTCAAACCCCTTACATAAAGTCTCAGCTGAACCCAGAGCCTTTTAGGAGATTTTATAGCTCAAAGTCACACATAATAGGTGGGAAGTTCAAATTTTCTGAAAAGTACTGCAATTAATTGGGATCGTCTTTTTAAATCACCAGTTTTTACTTAGTGTGCAGCAATAATGAGTTTTATGAGACTTTCATGTGCACTTTGTGTGTGTGTGTGTGCGCGCGCATGAGTGCGCAGGTGTGTTATTGTCTCTCAATTCTATTCTTTCCCTACTCCCTTCTCCTGTCCCTACCCCTTCCTTGTCCCTTTCCTCTCTCCCAGTGGTCGCCCTTCTGCTTTTGTGCTGCACTACCCAACACACACATAGTCTAGACTTTGCATATGGAAGAAACACAAGATAGTTTGTTCCTCTCTTGTTCTTTACTCTCCTTTCCTTTTAGATATCTTCTGTCTTCCCTCCCCAACTATAGTCCTGTCATTTATATTTGTGTATGAATTCTACAAATAACGGAAACTATGTAAAACTTGCCTTTAAGCCTGGCTTATCGCAGGTAATGGGATGATCACATGTTCTAGTTATTTTCCTCTAAGTATTAAATTTCATTCTTCTTTATGGCTGAATAGAATTCCAGGTGGTGCACATGCCGCATTTTCTTTATTCACTCACCTGCTGATAGATACCTAACCTGGTTTCATATCTTGGCTAATGTGGTAGTGTAGCAGTAGACTCAGACCTCCCTGCAGTGTGGCGACCTAAATGCTTTTGAGTGCACAGCCGGGGATGAAGGGTTTGGCTGAGTTAGAGGATAGCTGCAGTTTCAGTGTGTTTTACGTGTGTGAGTGTGTGTGTGTGTGTGTGTGTGTGTGTGTGTGTGACAGAAGAGGGCATCTGATCCTCTGGATCTGTAGCTGCAGATGGTTGTGAGCTGCAGCTTGGATGCTGGGAAGAAAATCCAGATTCTCTGGAAGAACAGCCAGTACTGAGCCATTTCTTCTAGTACATTTTTAAAAAGGATTTATTTCTTATGCGCCCCCCTCTCTCTGTGTGTGTGTGTGTTTATGTGCATACCTCTGTGCATACCAAGTGTGTATGGCAGTCTCCAGAAGTCAGAACACTACCTCAGATCCCCCAGATCTGGAGCTATAGGCACTGTGAGCCTTTCTGTCTGAGTGTTAGGAACCGAATGCAGGCCCTCTAGAAGAGCAACAAGCTCTTCTAACTACCAAACCATCTCTTTAGCCCCCATTCAGGTTTATCATCTGTTAACTAGCAAATACTTCAATTTTTCTCCTCTTCTTAAACCACTGCCCCTACCTTCACTCTCCTGCATATAAAAGCCATTGTCACGGAATTGCGCCTTGTCGTGTAACCTATGCCCACGTATGCTAGCCTGCCTTTCCTCTCCAGTTCGCAGCTTTCTATTCACCTCTGTCCCTCTGCAACCTGTTTCCTCTTTTACCAGCTCCTCCTGTGACAGCTTCCTCAGCATCTCCTTGACACAAAGTGGCACTTTTTAAAAAAAAATCATTTGAACTCATTTGTCTCTTTCTTGTCATTGAAAAAGAAAAAAAATCCTTCCTTAACTCTATCTCATTCATCCCAACACCTTAAGCTTCTCAGTCAAGGAAATAAAATCAGAAACTGCTTGGGTTGAGGAACTGGAAGACTGTCCATATGAATTGACCTAGTGATCCAGGAGTTGGATTTTGAGATGGGGCTGAACTTGATTCTTAAGGGATGGTGGCTAACTTGGATGAAACAAAGCATTATGTTACCAGGTGGTGTTTTGTCATCTTGGCTGTTCTTTCACATCTGTCTCCCTACTAAGGGATCCTCTCCTGATCAAGTGTGTGCAAAACAGCTCTCTGTCCCTCCTAGCTATGTTTTCTTTACTTTTATTTTTTCTAGGGTTCATCACCATCCATAAAACAGTTTTTTAAAAATATATTAATTATATCTAATTGGAATATAGACTCCATCAAGTCAGAGTCCTCATCTGACTTGTTTTCTGATATACCTCTACGTCATTGCACCTAATAATTGCTTGATAGTGTGTGGATGAATATCAGGTCATGAAAAAGAGTCTATTCCCCAATCTACTTTGCACATCAATTAACTGGACAGTTGTTTAAGTACCTACTATCTACTAGCATAGGTTTACTGACATTTTTGAGGGACTGTGTGTTGAGTAAATCGTACAATCAATCTAAGTGATTCAGTGATATCCAAAGCTAACTGAGGTGACACAGTTGCCCCTGGTTCAAATTCTGTGCCTGGAGGCAGGAGTGTAGTTTAGTGATAGAGTGTCTGTCTAGCATACAAGAGTGTCTGGGTTCCACCTTCAGAACAGCAACAGAAAAACAGACAAAGCAAGCAAAGCCAGCTTGGTTAAGAGCAAATGGGTCCCACACAGCATGCCATAGATTGAGCAGGTATTAATCTCCTCTTTTTTTGGTATGGTGTCAAGTAGAAACCTTCAGCATCCAAAGGTTGGAAAGGAGAGTCAAGCAATCTAGCCCTACAATACAGTTTACAAAGGAGGACACTGTGGCCCAAGCAGAGGACCCTTGCCTCAAGTTCGAATAGTCCTAGAGTGCTGCTTCACGGTGAAGATCTTTCCACTCTACAACACTGCCCTTCTCACCCACTTCTTCCTCCACTGCTTCCTCTCAAAGTCTTTTTCTTTAAGACAGTCAGAATCCTGCTATGGAGCCAGATAATGTATGCTTTGAGAGCCAGCTTTACAGTCCTGTGCTGTTATGATCATATCTGGGGGCTGGAGAGTCAGGAAAACCTGCCTTCAGGATGTTGTGTTTTAATGGCATCCCTGCTGGTCACTCTCACTCTGGAGCTTTCTCATCCGAGGGCCACATCTAGGTCACCCAGCAGTCAGGGAAATGAAAACAGTAATCTTAGAGCCCAGAGCAGAAGAGAAGACAAGAGCCCTCCAAGAGACGCCCAGGCCAGGTAGCAAAGGAAAGGAAGAAAGGCAGAGAGGGTCAGCAGGGACCCACCAACAGCAAAGATAGGGACATTTTTTTCTTTTCAGGGAAGTCAGAACAAGAGTGATCTAAGCTGCCTTATTTTGACTAAAATGAAAACTATGGTAGGAGAAGCTGGTGGAAAAGAACCTACTGTGTGACAAGCTTAATCTATTTGTGTAAAATCTGTCCTTAAAACTTCTAGGCACAACTTAAGAAAACTATGATTGTATGATGAAAAGCATCATTACATAGACCTAAAATAGTGATATTAATAGTTAGCTGTCAGCAATGGGTCTCAGGCAGTGGAATGACGCCAAGCATACTCCCTTCAGTTTCCTTTTCAATCTGTCCTTCCTCTACTGAACAGGACCCCCGTCCTCCCTGTCTTTCAGGAGAAATGTCTTGCAACCTCTAGAGTCCTCAAGATTGTTCCAAGATTAGCTTATCCCAGTTTGGAGCATCCCCATGCCGATCTTGCTGACTGTGGTCCAGGCAGAACATTTTAGTGTATGCCCTGGCAGAGGACTGGATGTGGTGATCACCATCAGAGGGTGATGATATGCTTTTCTGAGATGATTTATTCATTTTGATTAACAGACAATATTTTCCCAGATCTCACATCACAGAGTGGGTTAAGCACTAAGTTATTCCTGGTAGCAGGTTGTGGAGTAAGTTGACATTTACATGCTCTCGTCCTGGTCCTCTTTCTCAGCGAAACAGGCTGTAAGAACACTGTGCGAAAGTCATGAGGAGACTTGGGGATTTTTAAAGAGAGAGCCAGGTATGATAGGCTGTATGGGAGACTAAGGAATTAAACAGCAAGGAGAAATGCTTTTGTCAGAGGCTTTCTTTCCTCCAGAATGGCTTCTTTGTATTTCAAGTGGCATCCATCTCTGTGGTGTGTTTTCCTCTAGCCATGATCAGCTGCTTGGGTGCAGGAGCTGTATTGAGTTTAGTGGAGACTAGGTTTCTCTAGGTGAGTGCAAAAGATGTTGCAGGGAAAAAATGCTGAGCACATCTGCTAGAGCCTGGGAAACCCATGCGGGGACAGAAAGAACCAAGGAGAGTGAGAAGAACCTGCACACAAGTTCCTAGTTAGGGAGGACTGAGGGGCAGGGAAGGGCAGAGAGCTGAGGAAGCTGATAGAAGGAAGTAGCTACAGTAATTAGTCAGGACAGGGTGTCAACCTCTAGCCTGGAGGATGGCCAAGGTCCAAGGAGAAGAGGCCAGAGAACTACAGTGCTGCTGAAGAAGACATTTATCATCATGTAATGTGTGTAGGAGAGAGTGCTGGAAGCCAGTTTCACAAAGAAACATTAGGGGTTTGTTCCATGGGATTAGGATGGTGTCTTCGTTTCATTTCTGTTGTTGTGAGAAATGCCTCGACAAAACGAAATAGAGGAGAGGGGAGGCTTTAGTGAGCTTATGATTCCACGTTACAGTTCGTCACCGAGAAGCAAGCATTGCCGGAACTCAAGCAGGTGGTCACACCACATCCGCAGTCAAGAGCTAAGTGAGACTAAACATGGACTCTGCTTGCTTGCTTGTTTTCTCATTGCTCAGATAGGTTTCTCTTCTCTTCAACAGTCCAGGGCCCAGCCCATGACATGACACCCCTTTCAATGGCTGAGTGTTCCTGGATCAGTTAATAATAATGGGATTCCCCCATAGATGACCACCACATGACAACCTAATCTCAGTAATTCCTCATTGAGACACTCCTCTCAGGTTATCCCAGGTACTGTTAAGTCGACGTCGACGGTTGGAACTACCCAGCACAGGCAATGTGTTCTTTTGGCATCCATCTCTAAGTAACTTTGGACTTCTAATGATGAGAGTATTGGCAAGGGACAGGAAGGACATCCATTCTCCCTACAGCTCTGCAAGGCTTTGTAGATCATGGTAGAAAATGTGTTCTAAGGGAAAGCAGATTTAGGTACATCAAAAGATACAGGGATCATCCTGGGATGAAGTGCAGGTACAGGGACTTCTCATGACTGACTAGGACTTGTCCCAGACTTTGCAGTCCTCCCTGTGGCAAAGACCCTGCCTGGACTGGTGCTCCAATTCTGCTGAAAGGGTGAGGGGGGTTGTTCAGATTTCCGAAGCTTCATAGTTTTTCATATCTCAAGTTCTACTCATCACTGGGTGGATGAATGAAGGAAAGAAGGGATGACTGAGAGCCAACTTAGAGTGCGTGGAATGAAGGCTCCAGTCTGTCACTCCCGATTAAGGCTGAGTCGGCAAACACATTTGGCTCCCTGGCTTTAAAGGCATTTCATATTTTAGTTCATTCCAGCCTATCCCATCTTGTTTCCTCTTACTCCTAATTTCGGGTACTCTACCTGACAGGTTAGACTTCTAGTTGACCATCCAAATAGCATGCACATTCCTACTTCTTGGTCAAGCTCTGGTATTTCCTCCTAGTAGAATGGCCTGTTGTCCCCTGCCTTCCACAGCTGGCTCTGCCCTCTCCTTCGAGGCCTTGGCAAGTCAAACTCATTCAAAGATTTTCCCTGATGTGAAAACTTGCCCATTGCAGATTGTCTAAGGTATTTGTGAAATGAACCTCATGCTGCACAATGAAGTATATTTCATCATAGATCATTTATGTTGATGGGAGGATGAGCCCTGGGTTTCCAGGTAAATGCTGGGGGTCTCAGTGAAGGCAGAGTCTTCTGCAGTGCATGTGATCCCCTCCTGGCAGCTCCCTTTCCTCTGGGTCTGACTGCTCCTACCAATAGATTGTCGGAGCTGTTCCTGTCAGCCCTGTTATTTGCCTGTGACTAACTGAATTCTGCTCACTCTTCCAACTAGGCCTCCCTAACAACACTACAGAGAGATGGTAATAGGAATACTGACAATAACACTGTAAAGAGATGGTCCTGGTCTGACTTGTTTTCTTCAGTGTGAGGTGTGGATACTTGACCTCAATACCTTTTTATGTCTTTGTACTTCCTCTAGAAAGTCATGGTGGACATTTGAAGCATTGCGAGTTACAATTATGCAGTAGCTTCAAAAGTCATTTCTCTACATGATCACTTCCTCAAAATTAGAAGTATTTCTGTGACTATGTGTTGGACATTTCTATGAGGATGTCCCTTCCAATTTAGCATACATGAATTAAATCTCTCTCTCTCTCTCTCTCTCTCTCTCTCTCTCTCTCTCTCTCTCTCTCTCTTCCCTTCATTCATCTCTTCCTCCCTCCTTATCTGTCTAAATCTATACTTGTATCTGTGGGTATTGGCATATGTGTATATATATCTATATCTATATAGTATGTTAATAAGGTTGGTGTTCTTAGAGTACTGAAGATTATTGGATTCCTTATAACCCATAGAATAAAACTGTAATTCCTTGTTATGATGCTAAATAATGTTGATTGGATCATCTCTCCAGCTTCATTTTTTTCTGATGTTACAACATGAAATTAAAGAATTACAAAATTATCCATTTCCCACATGTGACATTCAAATTCATGCCTCTGCACAAACTTCGGTTCATATTCATGCTGTCTTTTTTTTTTCTTTCTAGATGCTGTTTTCACTTCCTCCTGTCCTTTGGCTTGTGGGTAATCACACTGAAAGTGGACTGTGATATTGTCTTTACATCTAGACAACCACGATACAAACAACATCTGCACATCTCTGCTTTCACTGTACTCTCCCGTCTCTGATGGATGAGACTCTTGTCATAGACGTTGATGTTCTTACTCCCACCACACCCAGTCTGTCCACGGCTCCTCTTTGTTCACAGAGAGCCCCACATTCAAATGTGAACTGAAAGCAGGCTGGTGACGTGACTGTTCCCGAGAACTCTTGAATATGGTTTGCGTCTCTGTTAGCAAACACACTTTCCTTGGTCCTTTATTCCTAGGGCATCCACCAATGGACACCTCTCTGTATTTCTCTGCCATGCTCAAAACAACCGTTTAATTTTACAGCAATCTATCTTTTAAGTACAAGGAATCTAATTCACGGGGATGCTAAGTAACCTATTGGAGACTGCCAATATTACAGAATCTGCAGTTCCCTGTAGGCACCTGTATTGTGGGATTCCTTTTGTAAGTCTTATTTTCTCGCCCAATCCTAAATATTCATGGCAATAAAATTAAGTGCAAAATTGAAGAGGATTTAAAACAATTGTGGCATCTAAATGGAAAACTCGGTCAGGAGCTACTCATCATTTCCCATGACCCTGGGCTTTTATGGACTTTCTCAGGTGGTTCTAGTCAATGATTGATCAACTTGATTATCCCTCTGTACGGCTGAGATTTATGAGGTGTCAGCCAGTCTTTCAGCTACGGTTTAATTGTGTTAACTGCAAGTGCAATTAATTGTGTCACCTTGGGGGAAGAATTTCACAGCTACATTTTGGGGGAGGGTGATAAGTCCCTTATTAAAGTGCTATGTGTTGAAAATCTCAGGAGAAACCCAGATTCTATGGTTTTTGTGAGGGCTGATCACATTCATTGTTTTAAAGTTTTGCTTTTTTTAAAATTAATTCTTAAGTTTCTATTCATCCTGGCAGGCTGTAGCTGCTTGTTTGTTGCAGTTTAATTTAGGAAACAATAGCAAGTGGTGTTGGGAGAGGGCATTTTACCTTCTTTTAAAGGCCGTCAAAATCAATACCCCAGCACCTCTCCCCAAAAGGAGGGGAACTCTTGACTTAATTTGCTTAGACTTATCTCTTTCAGCTCTCACATCCAGGCACCCTGCCTCTCCCTGGCGACTCAGGGAAGGTTCCAGATGTCCTTTCCTGCTCCTAGTCCTCCACTTACTCCCATCTTCAGTCGCTCAGGGTCTGCAAATAACAAATCATTTTTTTTTTTTTCTCAAACAAGGTCAGTCTGTGCTGTGATTTCTTAAGAAAGGTTTTTTTTTTTTTAAGTATTTTTTTTTCTTTATTTGGGTAGGAGTCTCATGCTAGAACTCACAGTCAAGGAAAGGATAGTTGGGAAGTCTCCGAGATGTCTGTGAGGATTTGAGGGACCAGGGATCCAGGTAGGTTTTGGTGGTGAAGTTGAGCCAAGAAGGCTGAAGTCTTCTTACTTTGCCCAAAGAATCTCTGCAATGTGTGAGGGGAATTCCGCGCCAGAAATACTGGGAGAATTTAACATATCAAACACAAATAACAGCGACATGCAGATGGCTCGCTTGTGAGGCAGCCTTGTGCAGCGCTGGGCATCCTCCATGCCTGCGGTTTTCCGAAATCTCCTAAGTATATACTCGGGATTAAACTTGCTCTCTGCCTTTCCAAGGCTTGCCCTTCAGTCCGAAACCCTCTCAGGCTCAGGTCCCGTCAGGGGAACCCAAGGCCAGCTCTAGAGCCATTTAAGATTTTCTGTGGCTCAATTAAGCATGAGCAGTGCCCCACAGCCGCAGAGGGCTGTTTATTCAGTGAAAGTGCTCTGTAATTTATTTAAAATAATCCATCTTTCACAAATAAAGGGGCCATTGATGGCCCTCCACCCACCCCCAGGCAGGCCTCCGTGCAAGGACCCCTCTTGACAGTGGGCTTTGCTGGTCACAGCTTAAATGGCTGACAGAAGTGATTCAGGCTTATTAGTTATTTTTTTCTTTCTCTTAACTTTTTTAAAATCTTGGGGTTTGACGAAACTGTCTTTCTTTCATACTAATAATCACTATGAGGCTTCAGTCCCCCTGTCTTTTAAAAAAAAATCATTTTTAAAGTTAAGGGAGAGAGAGGAAAAAAAAAGTAGAGTTTGCCTATTAAAATGATTAATGCCAGCCAATTTGATAATCGCCGGGTAGAGGTGCCAGCCGTTCTGGGGTTTAGGGCGGCCTGAGACCCAGCTTCTTTATAGCCCCGGGCTAATGAGTGGCCACATTAGGGCCTTTTTACTCTATATGAAGTGATTGACTGAAAATGAGATTGCGTCCGAGGGTGACACCCATGACAAAAGGTTCTTTCTTCTCCACAACTTCCAGTACCGGGACACCACTTGTGTTTAAAGACGGGCCTTTCTCCTAGAACTCCAGAAAAACATTGGATGAACCTAGGGAGCACTAACACAGAAGTCCGGTCACTCGTGGAGACTTGTCAGAGGAGCAAGAATGTGATCTTAGGACCAGCATTAGGGGCTCTGGACTGGACAGGTCTGAGTGAGAAGCAGGCCAGGACTCAGAGCTGTGCTTGCTGAAGTTGGAAACTTTTCTTTTTTTCTTTCATTCTTTTTTCTCTTCCATTCTTTCTTCCAGATGAATCACAGATATGAATCTTGTTTACCAAGCTTTGTGTGGATGTGTGTGTCTATGCCACTGGCCAGTGAACATAAGGCTTGTACTTTAGTTTTTCCCTTATGATTTTGAGAATTTCATACATGTATGAAATATGATCATATCTACCCTTACTTCCCTTTTAACTTCCACCCATAACACCCAGGACATCATCTTCCTAACCTCATATCTATTTCTTTTTCTGCTGAAACCCACTAGTTAGTGCTGTCTATATGTGCATGGGCTTGGAGCCATTCACAGGTGTATGAGTAACCTTCTAGTAATCACATCCTCAAAAAAGAATGTTTCTTCCTATCCCAGCAATTATCAACTTCCAAAAGCTTCTCAACAGTGGGGGGAGGGGAGGGGGCTAGAGATCATCTAGCCCATCTAGGATGAGACTTGTGCTGATTTGATCTTGTATAGGTCTTGTGCAGATAAGTACAGCCATTGTGAGTTCATGATTTCAACAGCCATGTCGCGGGCTCACAGCACTCAGGGCTAAACGCTCAGGTGCATTCTTGGGACTTTGACTAACTATACAGCTCTCCATTGATGGCTGTCCTCTCATCTTGAAAGCAGTCCAAGATTTTGGGCATAAACATAAGAATTTAGAAGGCAATTTGACGTCTTTGACTGCTGGCATCTAGCAAAACCATAGCAGATTTTACCAAAGGGCCCATGACCTTTCCAGCCATTTTTTGGAGCAGGATTACAGTATTTGTCATGGCGTTCTTTCCTGTGGATCAGACCTCACATCCAATCAGAAAGCTTATTCCATAGCAGTAGTATCCCTAGGGTATCACTGGGTACATCATGCCTGGAAGGTCAATAATGTAATAATGTAGTACTCAGGTTCCAGAACTGGGGAAGACTGATTTTTTTTTACCCCCAAAGGCCTACACAGCATCTTATGGTACTATGAAAGCTAGATCCCATGGAGAAGCTTCCTGAACAGAGTACATGGTGTCTTCAGCAATGGATCTTGGTATTAGTTATGGAGGAAGAAATGGTCACAGCCTATGTTGTTTTGGAGATCTCTGAGGCCTCCCTGATCAATAACTTTTAGGGAGGCACCCCATGCCTCATACCCTGACTCTCATTTAATAACCTTTCTTGTGGGAGAGACATTGTCAACCTATGTAGGATAATTCAGTTCCATGACTACAGTCATCTTTGATCTGATGTTAAAATTCAGAAAAGACTTCCCTAGGTGTGTCCTGTATGAGGACAACACCCCAAAGCTGTGTCTTCTCAGGGAAAAACATGTTACATGAATTCTATATACTTGAACTCATGAATGGTAGAATCTGACTAATTCCTGACATGTCCTCAAGACATTTTCCTGTGCTCTTGGGGTAAAGTATTTGTTTCTCCCCTTTTCTTATTCATTCATTTATTCTTTTTTTTCTTTTTTGTGTGGTCCTGGGTTTTTAGTTTATACTCCTGTGCACTGCTAGGCAAACACTGTAATACTGAACAAATCCTTTAGCCCTTTCTTTCCTTTACAATTTTTGAGATGTGGTTTTGATAAGTAGCCCAGGTTGGACTAGAAATAACTCTGTAGCCCAGACAAGCCCTGAATTTGATTTCAGAGTTTCCTTTGAGATTCAAGCCAAATTAAGCCATGAGTCCCTATGTAAATAAATAAAATTAGCTGTCACATTCTTCTAATATGCAGTGACTCAGAGTAACCAGACCCATTTAAAAAAGGAGAACTAGAGATGTGGAAAAATAGGAGTGGACCAAAGTAAGACAGAAACTCAACAGGGAAACCATTAACTCTAAAGTTCCACGAATAACACTGGGGTCACGTTGTGATCAAATGTAGAGCTGAGAGGGTGTGGAAGCCATGTACTTTGGGCCTTGCTGGTTAAGAAAAGCAAAGTCAATCTCTTGAGCCCCTCTTATCCTTTACTACCTATTCTGTTTCTCTCTCAGTATTCCATGATCCTGGTATCTCTAGAGCCCTGGGGCTCTTTATTGCAGCGTGAGCTTCATGATCACAACTCTGCCATCTACCTGTCAGAAACCCTTTACAAAGACTCTCACTCTGAACTCTTCCAGGCTTTCCTTAGAAATCCGGGTAGAGGCCTTTATGACTCCACGACTCTTGATTTCTGCAAAGGCAGCATCATGTTCATGATTCTGAGCATGAGTGGTATTTAGCCTGAAATGGTCCCGGAGTACTCTGATAGTTAAACACGGAACAGAATTCTGCTGAAAAAAAAAAAAAAAAAAAAAAAAACCTGTAAGTGGGTCTTTGTATCATGTCATGCTGTTTCTCTTTTGTTTTATTATTTTATGTTTGTTTTGTTTTCCTTTGTTTTTTCCTACACATAAAAATCTTCGTAGCAAGCTTACACTTAGATTATATTGCTTTCAGCATTCTGATCTTGCTGATTCATGAGCTGTCCTTGAGTCATCTTAGCTTTTTGTCTTATGCAAAGTACGAGGCTTCTTTTTCAGTGGTGCTAATCTCTTTAACAACTGTTCCCTTCTTGAAAACACCCTTAAGCTTTTTTTTTTTTTTTTTTTTTTTTTTTTTTTTTTTATTTCTGGTTGCCCAAATTTCCTACCCTGCCACTCTTTGTTCCTGATTGTCACATCTTAGTAAGTTTGTCTGAAAGGAACCAATGTTTCTTTCTGAATGTTGTGCTTGGTATTTCCTCTGTCAAATCAACTAGCATACACCTTTACACTAAGCCTCCTGCAAGATCCCAGAGCACAGACACAACACATTCAAACTCTTTGCCCTGGTGTGGCAAAGACATATGTGAAACATTGAGTAAATTGGTAGATGTTTTAGTATAGCAATCCTCAGCTTATGGTGAGTTTTCCTGACGAACCTATTGTAAGTTGGGTATATCTCAAGTTTAAAAAAAATTCATTTAATCATAAGTTAGCCCAGCCTAGCTTGAATATTCTCATCACTCTTTATCAATTTACAGATGGGCAGAATCACCTATCATTAAGCATATTTTATGAAATAGTTAATTTCTCATGAATGTATTAAATGTGGTATTATAATAAAAAAACAAGAATGGTTGCATTCTGTTTAGAATGCAACTTACCATTTAGAGCTGATGCATACCAGGCCTGGAGAACATCTACAATGTTGAACAAAAATCAATTGTGCATAATGGGGCTGCTACCGTGACAGAATCATCAATCTCTCTTTTGTTGACATTTTGGAGAGCTTGTAGATTACCTCAGGGCATCAATGCATATTGCTTGTTGATAGGAATGGCAATCTGTAGGAAGAAATCAAGTTTTGACTGTGTGCCACATTTTTCCTTCACATTAACTATTTCTCTTTAGCAAGTGAGAATCTTAGTTAAAGTCTTCAGATGTGTTTATGTGTCTTCACAATTCCCTTTCAAATACCATTCATACAGTAACATGTGAACATGTGGTAGCAGTGTTATAGTTAGCCTTTAGAATAACAACACCTTTTCCAAACTTCCAGAGAATTTTCAAGATTCTCTTCCTTCATCTGGAAGCCTAGACACTTTCAATAAAGGGTATTTTACTCCAGTGGTTGAGTGAGGGCAGTTGCTTTCTGTGACAAATACATTAGTCAAGATACATGCTCCTGGCATTATGTAGGTGCCCTGGAGCATTGTCTAAGATTCTTGAATGAGATGCTGTTTTACCTTTCATATTTTTGTACCTGCAAAAATAAATAGTTCAAGTCCTGAGGCAACAGCACATCACTCTGGTTTTCTTGCTGTGTTTATATTAGATAGGAGTCTATATACTCATACACAGCCATATCTGTGAGTGTTCTTGGGCTCTTGGCTACTAGATTAGGAATGGCTTTGCCTTGATCCCTGCAAGATTTATACCCACAGATATCAATATTCAGTCTTTTTTGGCTATCTTGAATCTGACAATTTCTTGGGTTCTTGATAAATTCTTGTTTGCTTTGCCATTTATTTCCAAAATAAGACCCTTTCATCAGGATCATGCCCTTATGATGACAAGTATTTCTCATTTGCAGTACAGGTCTGCCCAAATGTAGGCATCTGTGGCTTCATTGTTGACCTTCACATTATGACATTATATTACTTCCTGGAGTACTGGAGCCACACATGCTTGCTATGAACATTCTCATATATGTAGGATCATCAGCACAGTCTGTGTGTACTATGAATAGATTTACAGTTAGGTCAAAGAGACAAGAAAATGATATTGCTGGATGCTCCACTCGTGATTTTGGAAGCAGATCATCTGTTGGTCCAGCCTTGGATGACCATATCTCTTCCTAACACCTGGTCCAACACTGCTGAGAGACTCTGAACCAAAGAACCCAGCTAGGCTGTACTCACATTTGGGCACACAGAGCGCTCTACTACATGGTCTTTTAATCTGCTAAGGTAAGGGAGACATCTCCACTTGTTCATTTCTGGACATGGAAATGTGGGACTAACAAATAGTAACATGTGCCATGTTTCTATGTTGTGTGATGAGACCAGTGCACCAATAATGTGCCTAACCCATAGCAAGCATTCTGTTGAGACAGTCTAGTATTGCTCTGCAGTCCTGTTCATGGAAGCATTTAGTTCATACTTCCAACATGTGTTCAGATTGGTTCTGCATATTGCATCTTGAATGTTCCTCAAAGGCCCATGTGATATAGGTCAAGTCCCCAAGGTGGTTCAATTGAGCTCTTTCAGGAGGTGGGGCTTAGTGAGGGGTCCTTAACGCATCAGCAGCATTGTGCTTAGGAGAGATTGTGGGATCCAGCGTCTTCTGGGTCTTCTTGCTTTCGAGTTTGTCTTGAAACTAGAAAGTTTCAAGTGGTTTTCCTCGTGATTCATTTCTGCCATGATGGATAAGATCAACTCAGACCCAAAGCAATGGAAGCAACTGATCAGGGCTCTGAAAATTAGAGCGCAAACAAACCCCTTTGTTTGTAAGATTTTCATCTCTGCTTTTTGTTTTGATTATTTCTTACAATTATAGGAGGTTGGCCGATGCAACAGGAAACTGAAATTTGCTTTACAGCAGTTGACTTACCACTAATTATTAAGAGCTTTAAACATTTATTTATTCAGTGCATATGCGCATTCACATCTGTTTTATGGTGAAGTGACACCTTGTAGGGTTTGACTCTCTCCTAATGACATCTTACAAGATTTGACTCTCTTCTACTATGTAGGTACTGAGGATCCAATATGGATAGTCTTGCTGACCTAGAATCAGCCTTTCTTATCACAACTTACTTCAGTTCAGAACGATCTTTTTTGGTGCCAGGGAGATGGCTTAGAAGATAAAGTACTTGCCGTGCAAGCATGAGGACCTGACTTTGGATCCCCAGAGCACACATGAAAGAGCAGGCATGGCGATATGTGTCTATTACCTCAGTGATGGGGGACTGAAGATGGTAGATCCTAGTGATTTCACTGGCCAGATAATCTATCTGAAATGGTGAGCTTCAGGTCAAGTGGGAGACCATACTTCAAAATATAAGGTGGGGAACAATATAGGAAGCTATCCAGCAGCAGTCTCTGGCCTCCACATGCCTAGACAAGGGCACAGCTTCACCCAAAAAGCTGAGAATCTCTAGTGACCTGGAAGTACTGTAGGGTTTCATCTCATCACCAAGTGAGTTGTCAAGTCTTGAAATTTACTTTCCTTCCTGGACCACAGTTTACTTGTCTGTGACAAGTGAAAGATGCTGCCTTCCTGTACTGCCGGAATCATGGGAAGAAGTAACAACTATGGGCACTCCTTCTCTGATGTCATCTCAGGAGTTAGTATGAATCAATGCTTGCTTCCTTCTCCCCGCACACTCTTTGATATTCATTTCCTTCACCTATTTCCCTCCAACACATGGTACTATAATATTTGTACGCATTGTGAATTTTGCCAGTTAATTAGTTTCATGCAGTGTTGCTGGGTGGCTTAATTACCTTTCCTAGCTTGCTTGGGACCATATGAAATACAAGACAAGCATTGTTGCTGTAAAGTTATATTAAGGAATTTAATGAACACAAAATGCCATGCACCATCTGTATCAAAATAAAGTATGTGACTTGTGTTAGACACAGAATAACTGGGCACCTTATTGTGAAGTATGTGTTCTTTTTGCTTTCACAGTCCCCTGCTGCTCTTTTCTGGCTTTGTGCTATCAGTGAATTCATCTAAATGAGAGCACTTAGCCCTCTTCTGGGTCCATGCTTGTTTATGGTGTCTTAAACTCGTGGAACCAGGGCAGGTACCTGAGTTCAAATGCCAGTTCTAGCAACAAGGACAGCCGGCTTCTGTAACATGCCTTAGTTTTACCTTCTGGAGAACAGTTGAGCAAAGACAGGGTAATTTATGCTGTGTCTGTAACTGAGCAAATATCAGTGGCTTGATGCAATTATGTTTTGTTTCTTTCTCCCTTTCTAGCCTCATGATGGACAGTATGAAAGGCTATGGAGGTTATCACAGAGAAACTATACCTGGAGACAGGAACAAGTCCTCTGTCTAACTCCCAGGAGCCAAGATCCAGGGATCAGTTCTTGTTGGGAGTCATGGGAGAATGTTGGTGTCAAAGGTGGCCTTCTTGGGTGTCAGAGGAAAAGGCAGTGGTGACTAGAACTTTCATCATTGTCTCTGCTACAGTGAGGACAGCGATGATAGCCATGATGACTAGAAAGTCTCTTCGTGCTTTGTGTCCAGTAAGACCGCAACAGTGACAACTGCGCCTGTCAAAGCTCTCTTGTCAGCATTACCCGCTGATGGTCTCATGGCCCTTGCTTGCTTGGGATCCCAGGAAAAGCAGAAATCACTGTTTTTGGAATCATGATCTCAGGGCTACTGTCAGTCCCTTGGAGAGGCCGCTAAGATTTAGTCAAACTTTTGGTAATTCATGACTCTTGCGCTTATTTTTGGCTTCTCAATTGGCTTAAAGCAACTAGTAATTTCCAAGTATCTTCAAGCTGATGAGTACAATGGAGACCCTAGTTAGTTCTATGGGAAAATGCACTCAAACCTCTTCAAATCCTTTTTCTGTGAGGATTATTTCTCCTCTCCCGAGTTCTCTGTTTTGAAGCTTGTCTGGTGAAGTTTTAGACTACAGGAATCATCATTCATTCATTCATTCAAAAAGTGTTCCTAGGCTGCTGTGCCTCAGGTTGTTCTCGGGAATTTATCAGTGAACAAAAGATACAAAAATATTCTTCCGCATGGATTGATGTCAGGGTGCTGTCAGTGTGAATGGGTACTGGGAGGAAATGGAAATGTAAGTCTAACAATGTCCCATCAGATCCCAAGAGTGGAGAGAAACACAAACAAACACCAAACCAAAAAACAAAAAAACAAACAACAGGCAAGATCTGGTAGGTGTGTGCTAGAAGGAAGAGAGCCGTAGTGTTTGTGTTTGCTTCTTCGACAGTCAGTATCTTCTCTTCCTCCAAAACCCCATTTTTGCTATTGTGAACATTTTGTGTCAGGGAGGTCACATGTCTTATAATTGGTAAATTAATATTCAAACTTTGGTTTTCTTTGTTTGAGAGTGTATCTTGCTATATCATCTAAGGTGGGCTCAAACTTACCATCCTCCTGCCTCAGGATCTAAGTGCTGCCATTATAGATGTGTATCTCCTTACCCAGCTATACTCTGGAAACATTGGTGGTAAATAAGCCCCATAATATAAGTTAGACTTCATGTCCTTATAGTTCTGTGGGTGAGCAGGAACTTTATCGTAGGTCAGTAATTGATACTTCTTGGACTAACTTGGCACCTTCTGGACTCCCCCCTTTTAACTGTTTCTCAGTGTGGATCTGTTGAGTAAGATACCCTTCTCCTATCCTTGGGTGGAAGCTAGCTCTCCAGTAAGTTCTGCCTGGCTACTAGTGGTCTTATTCCATATGCCTAGGCTCCTGTCTTTATATTGTCTTCTTTCTGCCAATTGGCCTCAGTTCTATTTCTGTGTTCACCTATCTAAACAAAGTGTCTGTAAGCAAGTTTAGGCCTCAGGCTCTACTTTTTCTGGAAGACAGTTGCCAAGTCAGCTCCGTTTCTTAACTGTTATGTGTGAATGGTAATTATATTTTACTCCCAGGCCTACACATTAAGAATAGGTGAGTTTGGAATAGTTTCATGTTCATGGTGAACCTCATTAAATATTGGTGATCATGAGTGATAATCCAAGATCTTGGCATGTTAGAGTATGTCGGCATACACTATTTCTCTGGCGTTTGACATTAAGACGGTCACATAGGCAGATATCACTATTCCAATTGTACAGATGACAGAACTAGCAGTTGGTATGCAGAAGTGCCTTGGTCAAGGTCTTGTGACTGAGAAACAACGTGCTAAAAAGGAGCTGATACTGAACACACTGACAGCGCTGGTACAGAGAGGCTGTGAGTTCTCTCGGGCCACGTAGCTCTTCAGGGGATATTCTGGGCCTGAGATCTAGATATGCAGGCTTTGAGTGCTGTACTTGTGAGGGAGGAGAATGATGAAGACATTGAACTGTTACCTGTTCCCGTTCGAAGCACAGACGGAGACAGTTGCTCTGGCTTCTGTCCTCCCACCTCACTTTGTACCATAGTTCCTATTCTCTGCCATGTAGTCACATACTGGTGAAGGGGCGCTGAATGCCTGGCTCTGAAGAACAGTTTCTGGTGCCTCATTCAGAGGAAATCTATATCTGAACCAGATTATCGAAGACCTTATAATCCAAATTCTGTTTATTTCTCTGTCCTCCAAGTGGATCCTGAGAAGCTTATGGCATTCACAGCTCAGGAGGGTGGAACAGTTTCCATTTCACTGTGAAGGTTTTGGATCTACTTTCCTCACTCCAGGATGCTGCCACTTGACTCAAAGGTGACCTGGACTGACATACCTCGGAGAGTTCCAAACTCTGAACTTTCCATACTCATTTAGACACTGGGAACTTTTTATGAGTGATTTTTGGTGAACATGAAATGTCTCAGATTCTGCCAGAACCTGTGTAGCAAAAGCATCATTGGTTTTCCTGCACACAGTTTCATCTTTTACCTTGGACTCCTCTTCTGCTCATGTTCTCAGCCTCCATAGCACCAACCATGCTCCAAGACCTCATGGATTTGGAGTCACTGGTATTAGTGAATAGAAGCAAAAGATGTCCTTTTGGGTGGCCAGAAGCAAAGACTAGAGCTTTCTCTTTTGAAAAGTTGCTCTTTTGTTCTGAAACATAGAACTAGGACAGTAGTCAGTAATGTGTCCTTCAGAAGCCTCTGTTGTTCTTTCTCAGTAACTGACGTGTAGACGAGGCTTGCATTGTCAGACTCTCTTCTAAGCCCCTAAACACACCACTTAGCCTTCACTGCTATCCCGGGAAGTACTTATTCCTATCCTCTAATACCGTTACTGCTCAACACTCTCTGCACCATCATAGTCATAACCATCAGCACCGTCCTTGGTCTTCAGCCCTGGCAAAGAGATCAATCAAGGCATGGGAAGGGAGGCTAATCTGCCAGTTTCACACTTCCAGTCAGTGAAGGGCTTGAACTTGGGCATGGTCTGGCTCCAGGACCTATGCTTGAGTATCAACCATTACTTAAAAAATCAGAAGAATCAGGAATCATTCCAGCCAGCCTACTTAGTGATCTTGCTCAGTCAAGTAGCACAGAGAAACAAACTGACCTTTCTAAAATGACAGTGGGTTAGTTGTTGCTCAGTTCTAGCCTGAAGCTGTCTCTTGTGTAGATTCATTATGCCTCTAGAATTTAGGAGAAGACCTAATGCAGATTGGAGTACCTGGTGGATGGCTTCCTGTTTGAAGTAGCTAAGCAACTTGCCACGGAAGGCAAGAGAGAACTGACGGAACAGTTGGGGAGAGTGTGTGTGGGAGGAAGGAGGATGCTGATTTTAGAAATCGTGTTGCATTACGCTCTGGCCGAGCTCCAACTACTTTTACTCATTATTATTATTTTTATGGGAAAAGGAACCTGCAACAGTTTAGTCTTTGTTATTTGCCTTCAGGCGTTGGTTTGTCAGATTGGGAACCAATGCCAGCTCAGCACAGTGGGTGTTCATGGGTGGTGTGTGTGCGTGTGTGCCCTTCTCTGTGTGTGTCCGTGGCGTTGGCTTGAAAGGCCCCATCCTAGGACCTATGTGCTGCTTCTCCCTCCAGCACTCCCCCCAATGTGTCAAGAATTATAAATTAATCACCTGGCTGGTTTGCACTGAACTTACTAGTGTTTATGAAAGGGAATTCATTGGATATGCCTGTTAATGGAACACGTGTAATAATACTAAAGCCTGTGATTAAAAAGAAATTTAAGGCCCTGAGTTTTTAATAGAAAAACATGTCATGTGAGTGTTTATTTGCTGGTATAACAGGGGTGGTTTTTTTTAAGGGAGGCGCTTCTCTATTGCAGTTTCAGGAGGTTCAAGCTCTTCATACTGAAAGCTGATGATACATGCCCAGCAGCCCAGTTGTGTTTCCAGGGGACCATGTGGATGAAGCAGAAGCCATTTGTTGCCTTATCCAGCAACAGGAAATACATTCAGAATGCTTTTGCTCACCTCTTTTATTTATTCTCTCAAAATTTATTTTTTATCTTAACAGGGCAGAGGACTGGGCTGGGATTCAAAGTTGAACACATTGGGCCTTTGAATATGCATGGTTGTTGGATAGCCCACAGTTTGTTGGAGGAAACAAATTAGCCGAACTATTTTGGATGACTCTTTCTGTAGGAGGCATGGCAATGGCAAGTAGCGAGGTATATCAGGAGAAGCTCATGACTTCCCAGGGGAAGATGAGTTCACTTCAGGCCTGATCCTGTCTATGACGATGGGAATGGCGTTCCAAAGTGAATTCAAACTCAAGTTGTCTGAGGACCAATATGTGTATGGAATCAAGTCTAAGTAACCTTTACCTTTGGAAAAGAAGTATTAGTTGCAAAAAAAAATATTGGCTCTGATCTCCCACTCCTGCTTTTATTCTTTAGTTTACACAAAGTTGCTATTTTTCATAAATGCGCACTCTACATTTGCATGTATATGTGTATATCTAATATTCCTTGGTGAGGCATATTTCATATATATATGTATATATACACACACATTTTGGTAAGTTTTAATCATCCACATTATTTTATAGTGAGGTGCAGAAAGTTCTGCATGTAAAATGAAACTAGTTGATTTTGGCTTTCCTGAGGTTTGCCTGTGGGTTTTGAAAAAAGTCTTTCGATTTTCCAGGGAACGTTTGCATAATTCCTCTACAAATCCTATTTATCTTTCAAAATGGAGAGGAGAACAAACTGTGTTGATTTTTATAGACCTGGGAGACACTGCAACATCTCTGCATGTTCTGGGGACATTGGAGTAAAGGTTTAGGATTCAGGATGAATTTCAGAGGGAAGTTGTTTTCACTTGACTCTTTTTAAACGTCACTAGTAGGTTTTCGGAGAGTGAAAATACGGCTCTGAAAACTTGAGCTTTCTAGAAGCTGAGCAAATAAAGCCTTCATTAATTGGTCATTCCCCAAATGCTGACCAAGCAAGAGGAAGCCTAAGTAGAAATGCGAGATGAAGTGAACCCAAGAGAAGTTCGTGCTGCGTCAAGGGAAAGGAAAAGACAGAATGGAGATAGAGGATGGTGGAGGCTCTTATAGGAATGTTCTCGAGAAAGAAGAGGCATGAACTGTGTCTTGATGGTCTAGAAACTGGGAAAGACATTCCAATAAAGAATGAGCACAGGCCACACTGGGACTGAGCATCTAACTGATTGTGAGGGGGCAAGAGGCTGCCAAGTCATTGGTCATGCAGCTCTGCTTCCCAACCACAGAAATAAAGAAGGAAAGGGGAACACACACTGGTTAAAAATCAGCACCAACATTTCTGTGGTTCAGGGAATGAAAAGACACACGAAGGTAGAGAACTTCAGAGCAGGTAGCTCACTGGATTTCTGAGGAGACAGAGGAGTAGCAGGGTTCAGACGTTGGTTGTACTGTGACTGACCCTGTCTTCAGCTTCTAGGTGGGACTGGGAAGTTTGTCTCCTACTGGGACTCAAACAGCTTCCGTTTGGTTGAAAATATGCACACCTTCCAGTCCTGGGACAAGAACATCTCCAACTCAATGATTGTGCCCCAGTGTTTCTTAAGAACAGCTGAACTTCAGGGGACAAAGGGAGGCAGAGAAAGCAAGGCTCCAGAAGAAAATAAACACAGGGACTCGCTCATTTTCATCCACAGTCAAAGTATAGTGTTTCTTCTGATTCAAACACACCCCACAGAGCAGTTAGTCGCTTAAAGGGAGAAAGGAAGAGCCATGGCTGAAGGTGTGTGATGCATGAAATAGAAATGATAACAGAGCTGCAGAACATCTCCAAAATAGTAAGGGGCAAGAGATGCAAAGTAAGGTGTTAGAAGCTACCGAACAAATAATAACATGTGTATATTTCAAAAGACCATAAATTAAATTGAAAGAATCATAATTACAGAAATAAAGCACTCAACAGACTGGGTAAGAGAGCCAGTTGCAGGATGTCAGTAGCTAACTCAAGCAGGGAAGGAAATATAAAAACAAAACCATGAAATCTTAGAGAAGAGACTTTGGAAGGTGAGCTGTCATTATTGTCAAGAGCTGAAGGCTGGGAGAACCAGATCAGGCAAACACACCTAAAGCAACGCAATCACAAGAGAATGAAGGAATATAAAGTTTAAAAATATGTCACAAAGCAGAGACAATAGGATTTATTAATGAGAAAATAACTTACAATTAAGCTGACTGTGACATTTATCCTTATGAGAACAGATGGTGGAAGCCACTGGAATGCCGTCTTTGAAGAAAAAGTTATGGAGAGTTCTAAGTTCTAAGTAGTACCCAAGTGCTACTTGTCACTCACTGGGACGGGTAAAGTTTAAAACCTTGGAGAGCAAAGATGAAAGAGATTCACCACTTAAATATCTTTGCTTATTGAAAACAGATGTTTTATATAATGTGTCATTTACAAATCTTACTGAAAGAGCTGATAAATCATCTCCTAAAAATAAAAGTGAATCCACAAAGGAGGAATGACTGCAAGCAAGAACACAAAGCAGAAATTATTTTAATAGACTGTCTTGCTATGCTGAAAAAAGGTGAAAAATACAGAAAGGAAAATTACTAAATGATATCTAGTAATTGAGAAGAAAGTAAAGACTGAACTGTATATGAGGAGTTGAACTATAGTAAAATCCTCAATTTGTTTGGATGAAGACAGTGAGAAATTTTAGGCTTGTAAGACAGTTATAAAAATTTAACATTAGGCAGTAAAGGAGAAGCACAATTTACAGATTCAAGAACAGCAATAATGGGGCCAGAACGGCATAAAATGGGAACTTTAATTCTGATTGCCAAATTTACATCTTCGGACTACCAAAGGAAGCACATTTGGGTGGTGGAATCAAAGTCATTCTCACTTTATGTTTCTTTAAATATTTCACAGGTGTGGAGAATGTTCTTGAGGTCCCTGTTCACATCCTTTCCTAGCAGTGATTTGAAGGGACTGTGGGATTTCCATAGATTCTGTCTATAACAGAGCATCTCATTCACATGTCTGCCAAGTTTTACTTAAAATAATTAAGTTAATATTGTCATTTTCATGTATAAAACAGCTAAGTTCTGAATAAGGATTTAGCTTCCTCGGACATCTAAGGAGGCTCCTGTGTACTAAATACTGTCCTCAACATCATTATTTAGCGTGGTTGACACAGCAAGTTGATACTTCTAGGCTTTCCAAACTTGCGCTTCCAGTGTCACTGTCTGGGACCAATATTGGCTTAATAGTGACACAGGAAAAAAAGGCAGCTGTGCCCAGCTCTCCCTGGCTTCCACACCCTTGTTTGGGATCTAGCTTCCTGGGAGAATTCCTTTCTCATGTTCCTGTTCAGGTCCACTAGAAGCTTCAGTAGAGCAGAATCCTGCCTGCCTCCTCCAGCACAGATTGCCTTGTAGTGTGGAGCTGCGGGCAGGCCTGTTTTTCATCCTGCCCAGCTCCCGGCCACTGGCTAGCTTATACCCCGAAATAACATCACACAAATTGTATTCTTTTAAACACTGCCTGGCCCATTATTTTCAGCCTCTTACTCACATCTTGATTAACCCATATCTAATAATCTGTGTAGCACCACGAAGTGGTACCTTACCGTTTAGTTTCTAGCATACGTCCATCTTGGGCTGGAACTTTGTTGCATGTGGCATCTCTCTGAGGAGAAGCATGGCAGTCTGACTAATTTACGAGAGGCGTGGCATCTGACTGAGCCATCTACCTCACTTCTTTCTTCCTGTTCTGTCTACTCCACCCACCTAAGGGCTGGCCAAGGCAGTTTCTTTATTAACGAATGAAATCAACACAAACAGAAGACTCTCCCACATCATTGCCTATCACCTGTTTCATTTGGAGAGCAATTGTATTATTATTTATGAGCCCACGGTAGATGTCACCTCTTTAAAGATAAAGCATTTTTTTATTAATTCCCAGAGAACTCCGCACAGTGTATTTTGATCATGTTCTTTCTCCATTCTTCTCCCTAACTCCTCCCAGATACACCTATCCCCCTTCCCCTTTAATTTATAAAAATAACCCATCAAGTCCACTTCTGTTGTCCATATACTCCTGTAGGTGGGCCATCCGATGGAGGGTAGTGGATCTACCAGGACCATACCATTAAAGAAAATAATCTCTTTCTTTGTCAGAAGCTTCCAACTAGCTACAGTTTCTTAATTAGGAGTATGGGGTTTCTGAGTTCCTTCCCCTTTGTAATACCTTCTTGGTATTTAAGTCCTTTATCTCTGTATCTTCTCTTAGACAGAAAGAATCATGATAGAAATTTTATGACCCTGTGTACAGTGCATGTATGTCCATGACTTTGGATAACAAACTTCAGATACTAATTAGATACTAATTCCCCATGAACTAGGTTTAAATCTAATTTAAAAAAAATCACTATGTTTTTATGATCTTTCTGTAGTATGTTGAACAGAGTGAACCTTCAGCATGTATTTGCTGAACTTATCACAGCAAACTTAGGAACTAAATAGCTGAACTTAGGAAAGCTGTGTCCTAGTCACGCCCCAATCCTTCAAAATAGTGATACTTCCTTTCTTCCAAGAACCACTGAGTGATCCTACTCCATAAGTAAATCTCCCATCACTTCCATGGCAGATTGGAATCAGTTCTTTAGGGCTGATTACATGGAAGGTTAAGATAATGTGGAAAGTGGAGAGAGAGGTTCCTAGACAGCATCATCTTCTCTGACCAGGTTGATGACCAATGACTGGCCTGAGGCTTAGCTCCAGCCCCCTGCGGGAGAACTCTTCTGCTCTCTCAGCCCCCCACTGTTGCCATCTGTTGATAATTACTGTCCGGTCTCTGCTGAGAACGTGTGATATTTAATATTTCCTCACCACTTGAACAAACATATGGCGATAACAGCGAGGCCCTTGGCCACAGGAGTAGAAAGATATATTTGCATAAAAGAGTCAGTGTACACCTTGGGCCAGGCAAACAACTGCCTTCTCTTTGCAAAGTTATGAGAGGTCCCCATGGCTGAGATGCTGGAGAATGGTTACATTGACGTTGGAAGTATTTTTGGAAGAAAACTCTTAAAATCCAAAATATCAAGAAGATTGGAAAACAAAACAGAACCACTTTTCACAACTGATGCGATTTTGCTCTTAATGAGCAATCCTCAGGCCTTGCCCTGAAACTCTGCAGCAGTTTGAGGGGAAGCTCACAGCCTTGCCAAGCAGTGGGGAAAAAAGAATGGCATCTTGTGTACTTGCTAAAGAGGCCTCCTAATGAAAGCCCCAACACTCCCCTTCTCCCTAGTCCTTTTTGGGGGAGGGGAGATGAAGTTTCCAGTTTCACTTGCAGGTGGGGAAGTTCAACTTCCTGCTTCAAGAATAACAAGATTCAACAGGGACAGGCTCCCTGCCCTGATTTGTACAGACAATAAACGCCAGGCTACTGTCTTCATCGGAAATAGACGATTATGCTTCATGAAACATTTGGACCTGAAGCAGGGCAAAATGAGACTACTAAGGGTCATTCTTAGTGGATGGTGGTTAGGGGTGTGAAATTTAGCAACAGTTATCATTGTGCAGGCATTAGAAAAACAAAACAAAACAAAAACCCAAAAACATAAAAATAAAAAACCCAAGCACTTCTGTAATCGTCCTCTTCATTATTCTTTTACGACTTGAGAGAAGCCAATTTTTTCATGAATACTTTTGATCTTGATATTCATTGTGGTGCAGAAAAGTTAAAATAATTTTAGAGCAAGTACCACTATGCTGACTAGACTTGACCAGTAGCAGGTCAAAGTATTTGCTTGCTTTAGCTAATGCCCATTTTCTATTTCCTTCATGGTCTCCAATCAAGCTATAGTACTATTGTTGATGAACTTTAGAATATGTTGCAAGAAGTCCTGAAAGCCTTTCCTATTCCCATTGAGGCAGAATCTCCATTTTCTTAGATTTCTTCTTTATTATAAAGACCTTCTGTGGAGATCATAGCAGCCACGGTACTAGTTTTTTTTTTTTTTTTTTTTTTTTTTTTTTTTTTTTTTTTTTTTTTTTTTCGAGACAGGGTTTCCCTGTAGTTTCTAGAGCCTGTCCTGGAACTAGCTCTTGTAGACCAGGCTGGCCTCGAACTCAGAGATCCTCCTGCCTCTGCCTCCCGAGTGCTGGGATTAAAGGCGTGCGCCACCACCGCCCGGCTTCACGGTACTAGTTTCTATATGGGTATTGAAGATATTAACCACTTCGAGGATGGTAAACATACACACACACAAAACAAATATTTAAACAAATTCCTTTGGGGTCATAATTGTGATAGAGAGACTAGAATAAGGGGGTAACTCTTTTTCCTTTCATATTGCCAACAAAATAACATCTTAGGCCATAGCTCAGATTACCCAATGGTTGATGAGAAAAATCAAAGGTCTTTAGAAGGACACTATAGAAGTTGCCTTGTATGACTAGAGAAAATTTATTTTCATTTTGTATTTATTAACTTCTCATAATAAGCTGATGAACTTGGATAGCTGTCCTAGCTATTAGAATGAACACATTGTGGCTGCTGGCCTTAAAGATTTTATGGAAAAGTTAAACAAACAGATCATTTCAATATTATATTTAAAATGCTACGAAGCCCAAAGGAAGAGCAAAGCCAGCTACAAAGCATTCAGATTTATAGGAGCAGTGACTATGATGCTAAACGGATGACAAGGCCACTTTCCAGGGGGAACTGAATACTGGGCATGGTGGAAAGGACTTTGCCCAGGAGCAGGGCAGGAACCACCAAAACACTTAGAATTACAGGACAAAGTGTTACTTAGAGGGTGATAGTTAGTAGCAACCGTGTGATCAGGAGAAAAACAAAACAACAAAAAGCAATCCTAAGATGGTGCTGCAATCATGCAGCTGAGGTGAGATGATGCATTTCGCAGAAGTACTAGGCAAGGATGACTAATGCAGGGAAAGCTTGGGAGGTGAAGCCAGCAGCATTAAAGAACAGAGCAGGTAAGCACAGAAGTGTGAGAAAGGAAAAGGTGAAAATTGAATCCTTGTTTTCTGACTCAAATGTGTGAGTGAGCACTGTATCTGGAGATTGGGACTGAGCTGTTGGGAGGAGAGTCTTTCCTCTCAGGGTAGCCTCTGGGAAGCTGACCACTTTCCAGGGAACGATCACACATCCATTAGCATTTGGGCAGTCTAAACTGATCTTGAAGGAGTGAATTACAAAAGGACACAATGTGGGGTGAGCAAGGAAGAGAGCACTGATCTGGGAAGAGGTGAGGGAGCAGGTTGAGTACGACAAGTGCACATATAAAACTCCTTTTAAAAACTAATAAAACAACAAAAGCAACAAATAAGATGGGAGGGGGATGGAGTGTAGTGTTAGAGGCAAATTTTGGAGACATCCTGGTGGAGGAACTCACAGGACGGTGAACGCTTGAGAGAATTTAGATGTCCAGTTAGATGCTGCTAAAAGCAACCAGAACACCACATTCATCACACCTGAGGCATAATGGAGCTGAGTTAATTTTATACCAACCGTTATTATTTATTGACTATTTGTAGAGGATACAGTGTGCTACAGACTTCTGCCCTTCCTTTATAGTTAGATAGCAACAAGAAAAGAGGGCTTCTTTGATTCTGCTAAGTTTACTTGGCTAGAAACCAGTCATACGGTTTCCGATTTTGTTGTCTTTCCCCTGAATTTGTGGCGCTTGCCATCACAAAGGGACATATCATTCCATTTGTTCCTCTAGTCTTTCATAACCTCAAGCATTAGACACCTCCTAGCACCAGGCAGAACCAAGTACTCTTTCGATAGGTACCAGCGGTTAAATGCATATGCATCCTTGAAGAACAATATTCCTCCAGATTGTTTGTGTTTCCTGAAAGGAAGATGTGTACAAACAAGAGGAACACAAGCAGGAAAGGAGGTCCAGAATGGCAGCTCTCAAGGGCTTTGTGGGCTTAAATGACACGGTGTTGAGGTGACAAGGAAAACGATCCCTCTCTGAGAGTAAGCATTACCTCAGCCTGTGTGAAACTACAAAGAACTCCCTGTCTGCATTTGCAAAAGGAAAATTCATGTTTCCTATGGCCTTTACCTTCTAATCTTTACTGGTTACAGGAGGGTACTCCAGGCAGTCGAGTGCTTAATAAATATTATATTGTTTGCTAATGGCAGTGCTATTGGGGAGTGATATTTCCTTCTGAATGTGCAAGCCAGGTTTAACAAATCTGTCCTGTGTAGTTTCACCTTTCATTGTGTTGGTTGAGATGTCTCAAGGGCACCTTCAGCGGGGGCTGGGAAACAGTTCAGAGACGTAGAAGTAAATGAGTCTGCCGGATGTGTTAATAGTTTTTGTCTGTGCTGACTTCCCCTCTGTTGTAGGAAGGTACCAAATACCAAGGGGCTGCATTCTGTTAAGTAATCGTAAGCATTCTCCCTGAAGATGCAGGATGCTTGTGGGGTCAGAAGATCATTTTTATTTCCTGCGTACTTGCTGTGCTTTTCAACTCTTGAATGCACCTGAGTCCTCACATACATGGGTCCTCATCCAAATGTCCCTTTATGAAAGCGTTTTGGTTGGATAAGTAGCAAGTATGTGGATGTTTTCTATTTCATTCCCTGGGTAAGTGATGTGCAAAGGCTGGGACTGCTGATCATGACCTTCTTCTTTTGTTTTTGTTTTCTGAAACAGGGTTTCTCTGCATATCCCTGACTGTCTAGGAGCTCACTTTGTAGACCAGGCTGGCCTCGAACTCACAGAGATCCATCTGTCTCTGTCTCCTGAATACTGGGATTAAAGTCAAGTACCACTACTGCCTGCACCATTGCCTGATGATCATGGTCTCCTTGAGACCTGGATAGAACTGCTTAAATTATGTTTCTACCTCTAGTTTTCTCTTTAGCTTCCTCGTTCGAAATGCTGGTGTCCTAGGAAAAAGGTCCTTGTGCTCACAGATAAATAGTAGGGAACCTAGAATGTTAACTGCATAGGGCTGTCCTTTAAAAGAAAAGATGTGTAACTAGTTATGCACCCAGAAGGCTGAGATTGGATGTGCTTAATAGGCTGTTGATCTTTGTATTATCTGCATGGTCAGAGACCACATAGGATCTTTTCATAGTTTGTTTTCCCCAGTCAATATATAGAACCCATCTTCTTTTCTTTTTTATTAGTTTTATTTATTTTACATATCAACCACAGTTTTCCCTCCCTCTTCCTGTCCCTCCCACCTCCTTTCTACTCACTATTCCCCTCTACTCCTTTATCTCCACTCAAATGAGGTAAGGCCTCCCATGGGAATCAACAAAGCAAGGCAAACAAAATTGAGGAAGAATCAAGCTCTTCCTCCTTGTATCAAGACTGGGCAAGGCTTTCCACCATAGGGAATAGATTCAAAAGAGCCAGCTCATGCATGCATCAGGGACAGGTCTTGGTCCCACTGCTAGGGGCCCCACAAAAGACCAAGCTACACAACTGTCACCCAAATTTAGAGGTCCTATGTCAGTCCCATGCTGTCCATCCAGAGTCTGTGAGTTTCTACAAGCTCAGGTCAGCTGTCTCTGTGGGCTTTCCTATCATGACCTTGACCCTCTTTGCTTGCATTATCCCTCCTCCCTCTTTTTAGTTGGACTCCTGGAGCACGGCCCAGTGCTTGGCTGTGGATCTCTGCATTTGCTTCCATAAGGTACTGGATGAAGGTTCTATGATGGCAATTAGAGTAGTCACCATTCGTATTATAGGGGAAGGTCAGCTCAGGCACCCTCTCCACTATTGCTAGGCGTCTCAGCTGGGCTCATTCTTGTGCATTCCTGGGGGCATCCCTGGTACCAGGTTTTGTCCTAACTCTATAATGACCCCCTCTATCAAGATATCTCTTTCATTACTCTTCCTCTCTCCATTCTGCCGCCAAATTGACCATCCTGATTCCTCATGTCCTCATTCCCCCTCTTCTCCCCTTTACTGCCCCATCCCTCCCAGTTAACACAGGATATCTTATCCAATTCCTCTTCCCAGGGAGGTTCATGTGTCCCTCATAGAGTCCACCTTGTTATCTAACTTTTCTGGGACTGAGGATTGTAGCCTGGTTATCCTTTGCTGTACACCTAATATACACTTATGAGTGAGTTCATACCATGTTTCTCTTTCTGGGTCTGGGTTACCTCACTCGGGATTATTTTTTTCTAGTTCCATCCATTTGCCTGCAAATTTCATGTTGTCATTGCTTTTTTTTCCCTATGAGTAACACTCCATTTTATAGATATACCACATTTTCTTTATCTATTCTTTGGTTGAGGGACATCTATGTTGTTTCCAGGTCTTAGCTATTATGAAAAATGCCGCTATGAACATAGTTGACCAAGTGTCTTGGTGGTATGGTTGAGCATCCTTTGGGTATATGCCCAAGAGTGGTATTCTTGGTTCCTGAGGGAGATTGATTCCCAATTTTTCTGAGCAACTGCCATATTGTTTTCAAAGTGACTGTACAAGTTTGCACTCTCACCAGCAGTTGAGGAGTGTAGAACTCATCTTTATGGAAAGTGTCATGTATACTTTATAAAGAGTTTCAGCGTAGTCACTTCCAATCTCTATCTAGGTCACTTTGTGCTTTATTGCACATGGGATTGAGTTTATCACCGGGAAAGTTTTCAATAAATTACGTAGTGCCCAAGTATGCCTAAAATAAACTATTCAGGCTTGAACTCCTGAAGTTTGAAACAACACTGGCTACTTAGTTGTGTTGAAACAAACTGCCTTCTTCCCTTCTGTGGATCATTACTCTGCTAACATTATTGACCACAGAGACCCTCACAGACACTTCTCTCTTGCATAGTTTTATTCAGTTTCAAATGCACAATAATGACCATTCCTCTAGAAAACTAAGGTAAAAATCTGTTCTGACTCATATTTTTTCTGCTACTGTCTATCTTGCTTGTCCTGGGACAATCACATTCCTTAGAGATTTGCCTACAAATGCCTACAAATCTGCATACAACTTCTCATCTCCCATGTAGCCTTTAGCCTTCTGCAGCCTGCATCCAGTGCCTTCTCAATAATTACTCTCAGGAAGATGGAAGTTATCTCCTAATGAAAATATCACCTCCATACCAGTTGACCATGTTGCTGTATCTACCAAGTCACTTTTATGTTGCTAGTAGTTTAAATTTCTGTATATGTTTTGATAGTCCTTTTCTCAAAGGAAACTTCTTTTTAGTTAGAAATTTTGTATGTAATAAGAATAACTCCCCCCACCCTCTTTTAATTAGATGGGTCCTTGCTACTCTTCTGTAATATGAACTCAGAATTATGGTAAGGAGGGAACTTGAATAAGCCCTGCTTCCCTGCCTGGTTGTGAATTTTACATATTAATTAAAATCTTTTTAAAGGAGACAATCACTTGCCCTGAAACACTAAAACCAATGTATTTGTATGACACGAAGGATCCATAACCAGATGTCATACAAATATGTTAATAGGCACAAAGCAAAGTGAACTTTTTAATGGTAATGAGATATTTTCATTAACCATTTATCATTCTTCATTGTTGCTTGAGCCTTGCCGGGTATCCATTTTGACTAAATTATTAGCAACTTCCTTCAACTATTAGAAGCTATTTATACTTCTTGGTGAAAGCTCTGTTTGTAGACATAAACCCATGTCACTTCATTAACAAGACTTCTTTTATAAATTACTTTTGTTCCCGTTGACAGTTTCATAATGTACTCTGATTATTCTCCCACCCACTCACTCTAATCTCACTCCTTCCCCTATGTCCATTTATCCCTACCAGTTCTATTTTCAGGGTTTTGACTGTTTGGTTTATTTTGTCACACATTTAATTAAATAAGGAACATCTGTGTGAGCACTAGATTGGAACCTGTCATTGAAATGAGTGAAGTCACCAGTGATTACACAACCAAAGGCAATGATTCTCTCTGTCTCTCCCGAATCTGTCTACTGCAGTGGTTCTCAACCTTCCTAATGATTCAGCGCTTTAATAGAGTTCCTCATGTTATGGTGACTCCCAAACATACAATTATTTTCACTGCTACTTCATAACTCTAATTTTGCTATTGTTATGAATCCTAATGTAAAAAGTAAATAATGTGTTTTAACTTAAAATAGTTTCAGGGAGTCCCTGAAACTGACCAAATTCACCAAAGCCCTCTATCCCCAAGTTTATATAAGGTGTAAGGACTGCTTAGAGACATTCTAAAGGCAGTTATGCTTCAGGGAAGAAGCTCAGGAGTCATGGAGTTATCTGAAAAGAGTGCTCTCTGTGGTGGTTTGAATAAAAATGCCTCCAAAGACTCAGATATTTGAATGCTTAGTCATCAGCGTGTGGCAGTAGTTGAGAGGGATTAGGAGGTGTGGCCTTGCTGGAATAGGTATAACCTTGTTGGAAAAAGTGTGTCACTGGCGGGTGACCTTTGGGGTTTCAGAAGTCTAAGGAGGTACCAGTGACTCTATCTTTCTGCCTCCAGATGTTCTCTAGCACTGTGACTGCTAATGGGATGTCCATTCTCTCTGCTGTGATAATGGACAGAACCTCTGAAACCATTAGTAAACCTTAATTAAATGCTTTCTTTTATAATAATTGCCTCAGTACTACTGACCCTGCAACATGTTCAAGTGCCTAAAGGTTGTGTAGTACACTTCAAGTTTCTAGCTTTTGCAAGCTATTTATCCATTTTGGGGTTGCACTTTAGTGATGCAGCTGTCTTTGAGTCATTTATGCTCCTTTAAGTAACCCATTGGTCATCTAAAAAAAATCTGTTTTCCAATGGTTTGGTGACCCTTATGAAAGGGTCTTTTGACACCCCCCCCCCAAGGGTCACGACCCACAGATTGAGAACTACTGATCTATAGGAAATAGTGAGAATTAGATTACTCTAAGCCTTTCCTCCATGCTTGCCTCTCAAGAGGCCCGATTTTGTGCAGAGCCAACATTGACATCTGCAGCTGCTGTCTGTTCATAATTGCAATGGCTGTCTCTTGCCCCAAAGAGGACATTTTCAGTCCTGCTTCCTAACTTCCAGCTCTTACATTCTTTCTGTCTTTTCTTCTGCAATTATTCCTGAGTCTTGGGCAGGGGGTGGTATAGCTGAGCATGCATCCATCACAAACATATTATCAACAACTTCCATTACCACAAATCTCTGTATTCCCTACCATACCTGGAAACAGAATCGTCTAATGAGACGATTAAGGTTGAGAGTAGCATTTGTCTATGGGTATGAATATATATATATATATATATATATTCATACCTATATATATATATATATATATATATATATATATATGATACTTTGATGCTACGTCAATTTAACTAAATAATAATATGGAATCCTCACTGAAGGACAGGGATGTCTGCTGGCAGGTTTTAACATTTAACCAGGTAAATGTTGTCCTTTTGAAGTGGGTCTCAATATAATCAAAGGGGTGTTGGTTATTCCTTTATCGATCATTTCACTGTTGCAGAAGTAGGCACATTTTGCTCATTGGTTTAGTCTCTTAGTTGCTAGGATTCACAGCTAGGTATGATCATCGATGCCTTTTCTCCTTGGCAGCCTGTGTCACATCCTTCAAGACTATGAAAACTAGCCAACAGGGAGGATGTTGAGCTGGATGCTCCCAGCTTAGTTCCAGCTTGATTTCTCTATTTCATGTAGCCAAGGTGTATGGTTTCTCCTACCACGTACTTCTGGTGGAGGTTGTCTTAAGAGGAATGTCAAAAGCCTGTATTAGTTGGGAGACTTCTGAGACTGTCTTGTGTAATGGTATTTCAATTGTATTTTAATAAATAAAGACTGCCTGAAGATCTGAGAGTAAAACAGTCCCACTGGTCAGCCTTATAGATCAGATCATGGTGACACACACCTTTAATCTCAGTAGCCATAATGACATGTACCTTTAATCCCAGGAGCCTCACTAGTCACCATAAAAATCAAGGGGGGGGGTGCATGCCTTTAATCCCAGTGAGCACTCCTTTAATCCCAGCCCTAGTGAGGAATATAAAATAGGGGAAGACAGCTCTCAGGAACAGTCTCATTCTGAGATTCTGGAAGACAGGATTGCCATTTCATACTGAGGTCGAGGTAAGAGCCAGTGGCTGGCTGTTTTTCTTTTTGGATCTTCAGGTTGAGCCCTAATATTTCTCTCTGAGTTTTTATTGATCGTGCTTCAATCTTTACCAACAGCTCAGTAGGAGATATCCCATCCATGACAGGAGGCTTTTTGTTTAGTAGCCTGTGACTTCTAGGCGCAATTTTCCAGGCATACAATTTATTTCCATTCAAACTCTTATTTTTTTTTTCAAAAAAAATTTTCAATCTGGTTACAAGATAGTATGTTTCCATATAACTTCATTTTGATTAATCCCCCTAAACCTTTGTCTCCCATGTCCTCCAAGTCCCCCTACTCCTCAGATTAAGCTTTTCTACTTCCAGCATTCCCCCCTCTATTTTGATATTATCCAGATTACACTACCTGCACCCCTTAGGGCGCTCCACTAAGAACAGCCTCTTTCTCATTTCTTGGCTTTTACAGGTACTCCATGTTGGACACACTAAGAGAGTTGAAGCTCAGATCCACGCATGAGAGAGAACATGTGGTGTTTGTTTAAAAGAGAGGTTTGGCTTATGTCAGTACATTTTTCCACCAATCTATTTGCTTATAAATTTCATTTTTCATGATAACTGAAGAAAATTCCATTGTATATAGGTGCCACATTTTCTTTTTCTTAAGCTTAGAAACATATCTTTTAGTTTCTATGTTTGGATGCATGTGTGTCTGTTCACTATACAAATCAAGTACTTGAAGAGGTCAGAAGAGGGTGTTGGATCCCCTGGAATTGGAGTTACAGAGGGCTGGGAGTCATGGTATGGTAGAGCAAACCAGAACTTGGCTCCTATGGAAGAGCAGCTGTTAACTGCTGAGCCGTATCTCTAGCCCTAGGCACCACAGTTTCCTTATCTATTTGCCAGATGATGAATGAGCATCTTGGATGATTGCATTTCTCAGCTTTTGTGAATAGAACAGCCATGAACATGGATGAGTAACTATGTGCAGTAGGATAGAGTCCTTTGGGTATATGCCCAGAAGAGGAATAGCTGGGTCATTACACTAAGTTTCAGAATGGTTGAATGAGCTTTCAGTTCCACCAAAAATAACTAAGTGTTTCTCTTTCCCCACATCCTCGCCAACATTTGCTACCATTTGCATTCTCAATGATAGCCATTCTGACTGGGATGAGATGGAATGTCAAAGCAGTTTCAAGTATTACTTCTCTGATAACTAAGGATGTTGAACATTTTCAAAGCTGTTTGTTAGTTATTCACATTTCATCCTTTGAGAATTCATTGTTTAGATCTGTAGCCTCTTTTTTTGATTTAGTTGATTGTTTTCCTGAGATTTTGTTTTCTGAGTTCTGTATGTATTTTACATATTAATCCTCTGTCTGATGTATAGCTTGTGAATATGTTCTCTTTTCCCATTCTTTGGGCTTCTTTTTCATTCAGTTGACTATTTCTTTTGCTTTATAAAAGATTGTTGGCTTCATGAAGTCCGGTTCATCAGATCTTGGGCTTATTTTACGAATCACCAATGTTCTCTTTACAAGTCCTCACTTATGTCTGTGTTCTGGCCGACTCCCTACATTCACTTTCAGCAGTGCAGAATTTCAGGTTTTGTGTTGGGATTTTTGATCCGTTTGGAGTTGAGTTTTGTATAGGGTAAGAGATAAGAGTCTAGTTTCAAGTGCCTGCCCAAAGAATAAATACCTGGCTTCAAGAGACCTCCAAGAAGCCAAGGATATTTCAAAATTTATGACAGAAATTTATTTTAGTTTTCTTTTCTTCAGCACCCTAGACCTAACTTTTGTGTACTGCTTTTTGATTCATGCACTCTCTGATTTTAACTCTCTGTCCTGGAGAGTAAACCTGCACTTGGTACTGGTACTGGAGAGGTGTACAGGATGTAGAGATGCCACCACTATTTGAAGTTACTCATTCATTTCATCTTCACAGTTATGAACATTTCATACAGCTTCACAGAAGCCAATTCCTCAACCTCATGGAGGTAGCATGGCATGGGATTGGTAGCTCCCAGTTCCTTGGGATCTTCTAGGTTGAGTTTACATGTTGATTTGCCCCAAATCTTATACCTGCTTTGTCTTTTCTGATGTTTTTTTGTTCATGTTATTTCACAGTTTAAAGCACTAATTTGTTGGTATGTTGATCATATTTTCAGATGATAGGATGTTAAATGCATGTTCTGTATGCAGTTCTCAGTTCAAAACTAAATTTTGTTTCTTCATTTACTCTCTGGCTAAGGATGTGAAGAAAAGAAAGTGTTATTTTGTAAATCTCGTGGTTACTCTTTCTCCTGTTCCCAGAGTATTGTTGCTTTTTATCACCATATATGTTGTTAGATGTAGATATTTGAAAAAATCATAGCAGGTTTTTGATAGAACAATAAATTCAGCAGTATAATCAAGACCTTCGTAACTTAAAAATCTGTGCTAAGCATTCACAATATATAGAACCTTGTTACCTAAGCACATTCTCTAGCATTTCATCATCTAGCATGGAAATATTGGTTTGCAGGATGAGAAGAAGTAATTTATCAGGGTACTGCAAGTAGTCATGCTGGTTTCTCCATTGCTATGCCTCACACATGCAGAAACAGACAGGTCATTCTACATGTACCTATGAAAAATCTGCAGATTCTGACCCATGCACCAGCATGGGAGAAGGGACGCCATGGGATACTTGCAAAGGCAGTGTGATGATTATTGCTTTCTCTGAGGGCATCTTTAAACTAAAGCTGTCATTCTTCAATAGCCCATTCTTGAAAAGATGGGATATTCTTTGTGCACATTGGCATTATGACTAGACTTTTCTCCATGTGTTGGAAAGCTCACATATCTTAAACTTAATGATTATATTAATTTATACTAGGGCAGAATTTCAAATAAATAAACAAATATTTTTTAAAAGGTTGATCAGATAGTCTCATTTAAGGAGATATGTTATGAGTTACTAGGATTCTCCTGAACTGCCTCCTCATGATCCAACGTGTAGCTGTTTTACTGTCTAAGACAACACCAAGAACTCCTTTTTTTAAATTAAAAAACACAATTATTATTAATTCTTTGGGTATTTCACATCATGTACCCCAATCCCTCTCATTTCCTAATCCCTCCATATCTACCCTTTACCCTAGTAGTGTCCCCTCAAAATTAAATTAATTAAAAACAAAACAAAACAACAAAAATCTCTACTTTGCTCCTCTGTCTTTCCCAGCTCTCCAACACCTCTTCATTCACCTTAGTGGCACTAGGAGCTGCAATGTGTCACCCAGGGCACCCTTTAGTCTTCTCAGCATTACTTGCAAATGTGCATTGCACGGCAGCTCTTGCTCCTAAGTGCTTGAGCTTTATGAGACTGTGGTCTGCAACATGGAAATATAGCTCATTTCAATTCCAGTACTATCTAGGGTTTGCAGCAACTGTAAATATTATGAAAAGTCTTGCAGAAAGTACAGCACTGAAACATTTTTTCTCAGAAATGGCTACTGAGTTTACCAAGATGCAATTCAGTTAATAATCCTTTTTTCTATTAAAAAAACAAACAGATAAAGCAATAGGACACAATTTGCACAATACTTGAAGGATATATCAGGTGATATATTTATAAATAAAACTTCAATGTAATGAAAATATGTAGGTAGAGATACATGTATTAAATAATCCACTTGACTATAATTTTTACTGATACAAACAATTATACATTGTATTTTTTCCTTTTCCCCTCTTCCTTCTTCCTTCTCTTCCTCCCTCCTTGCTGAGGAATGAACCTAAAGCCTTGATCATGCTAGCCAAGTGCCTGACAACTGAGATGTACTCCCAAACTTACTCTTTTTTAAAAATTATATGTAGGAAAAGTAACAACAGTTTTGACAGCTCCACTTGCTTTTGGTCTGGTACTCCAGAAAAATACACTGTGATGAAGGATAGAGGAGTTGCTGGTCTGGGATGTGGTTTTATGGATACCCTCAGCTCAACCACAGGCACTCTGAAACTTGGGAGGCCCAATAGAACCTTGAGAATATATAGTCATTCCCCAGCATAGGCAGTGGTGGGATAAGATGATACCCTAGGATGGGCAAGATCATGGCCAGGGGACTTTTTCCATCAATGACTGTGAGTCCCCAAGTCACCCTCCTCCATTTGAGCGGTAACATCTTGTTAGCATATGATTTCCTCAATGAGGAAGCACTCCCAATTCATGTTTTAAATAGTCATGCTATTTTGTATGATGCTGAATTGTTGGAAAATTATGAGTTATTGTACTAACATTAAAAGGCCTGTTTAGTTTTGAAATTACTTTATTGATAATTTCATGTATGTGTAAAAATGTGTTTTGATCAAACCCATACCTTCCCTTCCTAATTCTTCCCTTATCCCTTTCACTACCTTTCTTTCCCAATTTAATGTTAAGACCACTGAGTTCACTTGGTGCTGCTTGTTTTGCATGGATGTAAGGCCACCTACAGTCCCCTGGATAGCCTCTTAGGGGCTGCATCCATGAAGAAAATTTACTCTCTTTCTTCCAAGCACTGTCAGTTGCCAATCGCGTCTCCTGGAGGAATGGACTTCATGAACCCCTCCCTTTCTTCCAGGCTGGTATTTTAGCTGGCTGTTCTGTTCTCCTACTGCTCTCGTGGACACAGCTTCTGCAAGTTCATGTGTGTACCCTAATGTGTCAACCAAACCCTGCTTTCCTATAGTCACCTGCTGCCTCTGTGCCTTACATTCCTTTTGCTTCATCTTCCTGGATGTTCCCCGATCCTTGAGGGAGGAAGGATGGTATGGATGTCTCATTTAGAAAAGAGACATCACAATCTCTTATTCTACTCACACTGAGCATTTACTGGGGAAAAAAGCAGCTCTCTGGTAAGGACTGAGAGACACACTAATCTATGGGCACAAAGATAAGACTTGAGGGGGTTGTTTATGTCCACTTAGAAGAATAGTATCATTCAGTTCTCCCATGGGGCTCACGATAAAGATAGCTGCTGTTTTTTTTTTTTTTTTTTTTTTTTTTTTGCCCAGTTAGTAGGAGCAGCCATGAGTTACATTTGTGAAACGGGCTTTAAATCTGGTGAGGAAGTGGTGCTATTCCTGTAACTTTCATAACATCATTGCATCAGTAGACATCTCTCTCCAGACCAACTGTTATTTTAGCTTGCAGGGTTCACAGCTAGGCAAGCCTGTTGATTAATTTTCTCCCTGATTGCTTATGTAGCCGCTTCAAGCTGGGAATACGGCTGAGTGGTTGAGTGCTTGTTCAGCGCGTGTGCCATCCTGAGGTCAATCATGAGCACTGCCAAAAGAGAAGAAGAAAGAAAACTCAATTAACCAACCAACCAAACAAACAAATAAACATGAAAGAGGGCTGGGGAGATGGCTCGATAAAACACTTGCTGCTCAAACCCGAGGATTTGAGCTGAAGGCCCGGAACCCATGGAAAAGCTGAGATAGAATTAGTGAGTCTGTAATTCCTGTGTGTCTAAGGAAGGACAGGAAGTAGAGACAGAATTTCTGGAGGCCTGTGTGCTTATGCATCATACCCAGCAGTGATGAACCAAGAAGGGTCTTATACTCCAACTGGAAGGAAGCTGAGAACTGACACTCGAGGCTGTTCCATGACCTCCACATGTGTGTACCTTGTCAGGTGTGCACCCTACACACATGAATGCACATGCAAACACACACACACACACACACACACACACACACACACACACCTGCACAAAAATACATGGGAGAGGCAAAGTATTTACAGTCAAATTTTTATAAACTTTTAGTGTAAAACTATTGTTTCTAGAAACATGTTTTAAGGAGGCAAGTTTCTGAGACTCTAGCCTACTGGAAATACCCCGCTATTAGAGTGAGATGGGCCTGAATCTGAAGCTATATTTTCATAGTTCCCAGCTATGTGTGACTTCAGCAGCCCACGTAACTTCTCCGTTTAAATTTTTAAACTAAATCAACGGACTTTTTCCTGGATTTTCTTGACCTCCAAGAATGCTGATTTATGAGGCTCTGCAGCCACCGCTTCCAGTAGAGGGAATCTAAAACTTGGGCCGGTGAGATGACTCAGTGGACGAAGGAGCTCGCCTGCCAGTCCTGATGACATGCCTTGGAGCTCTGGGATTTATGTGGTAGAATGAGACAACCAATTCTATCAAGTTGTTCTCTCACCCCCACATGTGTGCCATAGCATGCAGTCACAGGCACATACACAAAAGGAATGCATGGGCAGGTGAATGAACAGAATAGAATAATATAAAAGGACTGTTGTAGGCCTCGCCACTCTTCTAGCCATTTGTCGTAGAGTTAGTTTGCCATCAAAGAGACCCTTAGGAAGTGCGTTTCCACACCACTGATGGCATTGGGAAGCAGGGAAACAGCCTCGAGGCTGAGCTTCCTTGTCACCAAGTCTGCATTAGGAAAGCCTTTGACTCAGCCTGAACAGGAGACCCAAGGTGGGGAGCCCAAACAGGTGCCAAGGTAGGAGATGCAGCCTCAGCTCACATTTCAAACACTGGGATCTGTGCAATTAGATGGCATTTGCTCTGCACACACCCACTCTGGTGGTCCCGTCTGAGCAGCCACCTCCCTCCACTGGAGTCAAAGACTAATGAAGATGGAGGGGCGTCCCACTGTGAAGAGCTGGAGTGCGTTCAGCTCTTGAGCTCAGCAAGCATGACTCATCCCCTGAGCTAGTGTCCCTTGGAGACTTGGCCCTGAGCTGTCAGGCTCCTATACATGTACACTTCTCTTCTATTCCTTTCCACTCCTAATTGCAAGAAGACATGCTTTATTTAAAGTGAGAATCCCCTTGTGTCCATGAATGTCCTCCACTCCTGCAAATGGCTGCAGAGGGACTAATAATTCAAAGAGTGAAGACAGAAGGCATCTTGGTGACCTCATAGAAGAGCTGGTTTAGCAAAGCCGGGCCAGGGGCTCAGCAGGCTTTGACTGAAGAAGGTCTATTGAAGAACTGGGTGAGCATTCATCTCCGTGTTTAGGGCAGAGTGGAGGGGGGAACATTCCCATGCTGTGCCTTCAGGGGCTTTGGTACAGCACAAAGTATGAAGGAAGAGAAGGATCACTGCTCATGGAAATTCAGAATCTGTCAATCTGTCAGCAACAGCACCTGGGAGTTTGTTGAACACACGATACACAAGTGAGCAGAGACCTGTGTCTTCTGGGTTTCTTCACACGTTAAAATGGCCTCGCCAGTGTTCAGAGTGAGGGAGTAACTGGCTGGTTAAAAACTGGCAGAGTTGGGGATGTGAAAGAGAATGAGAACCTGTTCATACACAGTGTGGTAAAATGCTACCTTAGCTTTTCCCTTCCCCTAAAACAGCGCTTTCATTTGTCTGTTCAGATAGGAGACCCGGCTTGCTTCACCTCTCCTGTATCAGCCTTTGTCCTGGTTTTGTGCCCCAGAGGTAAGAAAGTTGCTGGTAGTGGGCATTTGTCATTGTGAGGACAGCTATCCATCAACTCTAGAGGTATTCTCTGGTGGCAATAAGACATCCTTCTCCTGCCTGAGACTAATTCTTCTGCTAAGAACTAGTAACTCACTTGGTGAGGCCCAGCACAAAAGGAAAATGCTAACTTGAGAAGCCAATATCCTCTCCCATGGCAACTGCCTCTATCTCCAATGCACATCTGCCCTCCAAGGGATGGCTAACACTGTAGAATGAGTTCAGTCCCACGGCTGAGGATGGATGGGATACTTCCATGACATTGCCCAATAGCCAAACCTAGTGCTTCCTGCCTGGTGAGTGAACATTGTTGCTATGAGCTGCCTCAGCAAGCTGTCATCCGGGCACACAGTACTTAGTCACTACCATCTTAGAGGCCAGGAATCACGGCGGTGATGGCACACAGTCTTTCCTCCAGCAGCACTGCTAGATTCCTGCTTTGAGCAGGAAGTGAAAGGAACTGACGAGACTCTGTCCCAGGCAGACAAGAGGAGACTTACAAATTGTCCCAAGGAATCTGAAAAAGGAGTCTGAGTGCCTGTTTGTCCCTAGTGTGGTGTTTTCCATTGTCCCATAAGACTTCATGGGCAGGGCAGAAAAGTAAGATACACTGTTTCAGTCCCTCACCCAGCGCTGTTCCAAGTCTTCTGGAACTTCCTTGTCAGGGAGTCAGTGAGTCTTCCTGTGCCTAGACAGGGGGCTGAGTGAGCATCTTTACCACCAACTATCCTTGTTTACTGTGGCATAAATGGCATCCTGGCATGATTGTTCTTGGTATCAAAAGATGCATGGAGGAGATAAGATTATTTAAATTCAGGAGACATAGAAACCATGCCTGTGCTCTCCCTCTCTTTCCTCCCTCATACATGTATGCATATATATGCATGTGCCACATATACAAATACGCATCTGCCAGATAAATTGTAATTTTAAAGCTTCCCTTTCCATATGTGTATATACATGGTATTCTCTTTTGCATAGTTTTTACCTTGTACTATGTATTATAATTAATCTAGGGATAATTTACAGTGTACTGGGGAGCATACATAGGGTATGTACAAAACATATTATCATTTTATGTATGAGATGAGGCGTCTTGATATCCTTGAGGTTTCGGAAACCAATCCCTTGCTTATAGGGATAGATACTTATGTGTGATGATTCTAAATAAAATATGACTTATGGGTGGTATATTAAAGTTTTACCCCTTTTAAATTTTACCTGTGCACTGTAGACATCTCATCTTTGGGTCTTTGCCAAGACACTATTATCACTTAAATGCCCTCCACTCTCAATTATTTATTAAGACCTAATGTCCAGTATAGTAATCCTAAGGGTTTTTAGGAGATGATTAGGTCATAAGGGTGGCGTCCTCATCTTTGAGATTAGTGTCCTTTGCAAAGAAGCCCAATCAAGGAAGCTTGTCTATCTTTTTGGTCACAGTGAGGACACACAACAGGAAGACTGTGTCCATGAAGAGCATACCTTCAGCCAAACACCAGATCTGCATTACCTTGAACTTCTACCTGTGGACAGCACATAGCAGCTACTTGTGAGTTGTGCAGGTTAAATTATATTGTTATAGCAGCCTAAATACAAGGGCAGCCACTTTCCCAGCAAGTAACACCACATTTCTAAGGTTAGTTACATTTTCCAGTCCAGAAAATAAGCATATAAAAATTCTTCCATATTTCAAAGTTTATAAAGTATACAAACAATAAAACTCATATCATGTATTTAGTTCCTGTGGCTGTTGTGGCAAAGTACTGCAGACTAGAGGCTTAAAATAACACACATTAATTCTCTCCCAGGTCTGGAGGCCAGAGTCTAAAATGAAGACTAGGCAAGGTCATGTTCCCCCAGAGCCATGGCCGCAGGCATTTGCCTCATTTGGTTTCTGGTGGTCCCAGGCATTCTTGCTTCTCTGTGTCCTCTGCCTCTGTCTTCTTCTTGTCTATCTGTGTCTCTTCATGTGGTCATCATTTTGTAAGGACACAACATATAGAGTTTTTCAGTTAGATGTATTTCATTTTAACTAGTTACATCTGTACTTATTTATTTACAAATACGACAACATTTTGAGTATAGTTACTTGGGATTAGGGTGCCAATTATATTGTTTTGGAGGCACCATAGTTCAAGAAGCAGCAAATCATAAAAATGAAGCTGTATGATTAAATGAATACAATTTAATTCTTCCAGATTCATTTTTTCCATCTAATTCATAAAGAAAATAAATAGAAAAGCACTTGAATTAAAGATGAACTTTAGTATGGACGTGGGGACCATCTGGAAGACTTTGTAAATATGGAGGTTTATATAACAGTGACTTCCCCTTCCCCTAATGCTTTCTTTGAGTCACTGTGCTTTTATCTCTCAGCAGGAAATTGATCCTGAGCCCTAGCACACACTAGGTTTGATTCTTGCAGGTTGTCTTTGTAGCTCCATACATCTTAACATTTTCCCAGCCAGCAGGTATTACTATGCTGTGAAGTGGAGTGAGTCCTTCCGAATGAAGAATAGTCAGTTGTAGGGATGGCAGAGGACACAAATTGAGCTAGAACTTGCATTAGGAGTCATGAGATAAAATGCTTCACTGACTGAGTTTCTGGTCTCACCCACGTCTCTTATCATACTGAGGGAGCCTCAAATCAAGTCAGCCCTTATTATGGTTCTTGGGAAAGTCAAGTGCTGGTAGCCAAAATTCAGGAGCCTTAGGGTAGCTGCTTAGGAGTCCACATGTATCTTGCTTTCCTGACCGGGCTAGCAAACAGTCCTGCTTTCCTGCTGCTGACTCTAGGCTCTTGGGAGACAGGTCACTGGCACCCAGAGCTCTTTGCTTACGTTCTTATCCACATGCCTCTCGCCCTGGTGCACCTGCCTATGGTGACCTAGTTCCAACATCACTTGGATCTGAGAAAAAAAAAACCCATCATCCACATTAGACATGCCATAGGAAGACATCTCAGCTACTAGGCCATTGCTGAATCAGATGAAGTTGCTTGTGTGGTGAAGCAATCATTGTCAAGGTTTTCTGTGGATCAGTGACCTGAGACACTCCCGAGGAAAGGGATTCTCTGGCAGTGAGGTGAGGATTTTCAGCTTCACCCCACTTTCACTTCTCTCTCCTTACTGTGTGATGAAACGTGATCAACCGGCTTCCTAACCTGGGCGTGCTCTTCCTGGCCTTCCTCACCATTGTTCGCTACCACATCCAGCCCGGAAACATAAACCAACATAAATTCTTCCCTTTGTAGTTTGCTTTTGTTCATGAAGTTTAGCACAGCAATGAAAAAGAAACTTATAGACTGATTGAATGTGAAATGAAATTATACCTGTTCAGACAATGGCAGGTTAGGAAGGCTATTTCCCTTTATCTTTATAGCATTCTGATATTTCTTTTTTTTTTTTTTTATTGAGCTCTACATTTTTCTCTGCTCCCCTCCTTACCTCTCCCCTCCCCTTCAACCCTCTCCCAAGGTCCCCATGCTCCCAATTTACTCAGGAAATCTTGTATTTTTCTACTTCCCATGTAGATTAGATCTATGTAAGTCTCTCTTAGGGGCCTCATTGTTATCTAGGTTCTCTGGGATTGTGATTTATGGGCTGGTTTTCTTTGCTTTATGTTTAAAAATCACTTATGAGTAAGTACATGTCATAATTGTCTTTCTGTATCTGGGTTACCTCACACAAAATGATGTTTTTTACCTCCATCGATTTGCCTGCAAAATTCAAGATGTCATTATTTTTTTCTGTTGTGTAGTACTCCATTGTGTAAATGTACCACATTTTCCTTATTCAATCTTCGGTCAAAGGGCATTTAGCATTCTTATATTTCTTTTTTCTGCCTTAAATAAGTTTCAAAGTTAAAAAATTGACATGTGTTTGTTAAAGGTTTGAACATTTTTTAATAAAAAGAAAGTTAAGAACTTAAAACTACATCAGCAATCTCACCACCCAAACATATAAACGTCTTATATTTCCAGGTGTATATTTTTAGAAAGTTATTATTAGTCACCATGTTGCTGTGTACTGCACTAGAGGAACCTCTGAGTCAGAATCTTGACATGATGAGATTTAATTCCCCTTTGTGTGAAGTTTCTGACTGGAGGGTCCCTGTCTCCTGACAGTGAGTTAGAGACCTAAGCTTTTATCATCTTGTGATACTACTATCTTTAGCCCATGAGTCCTAGATTGTTAACTGGAGGATCTTCAGTCAAATATTTTATAGGTAGACTTGGAGGTGGCCACAATGTTTTTTCTATTCTATATTACCTTGGTTCAGAGTTAGTATGATGAGCCCTATGTTAAAACTATGGTCATAGTTAACATCAAGAAATTATGTAATGACCAAGAGCAAGATGGTACAAGTTTGTGAACTTTCAACACCTGTTCTGAAAATTGAAATAATTCTGCGGATATTACTTCAGTTCATGATTTTTAAATTAAAATTGTTACTAGACTTTCTCTGTATTATTGTATAATATCTCTAAATGGCAGTCGATGTCATGTTTCCATGTTACATAGAGTTGCAGGAACATGCCTGAGGATCCTCAACAGACGCCTTGTAGAGCTGGTCCTTAACCCTTCACCTTCTTTCTTCTGTTCTAGTGTCTTGTATCTATACCAGCATAGGAGAGAAGAATAAGAAAATACCTATCATGATAGACACCAGGAAGATAATGAAGACATTTTTTCTAAGTTTGATAGAAAATGACAGAGTACAGCTCAGATATTTCAAAGAGAAAAAAAAAGAAAACTCATAGCATAAATGTAATATGGATGTGGCTTGGTGGGTTGCAAGTGTTTAGAGAGCTCATCACTTACACTAAGTGGTTGGTTTGGCTCATGGCCACTGTTCTTTAAACTAGCTTTGACCCTTAAAAACTCAGTCAACTGACTAACTGCAAGGCCATCCAAGCCATTCATGAGGTTTACAGAAGATGAGGACTAGCCTCCTCTGTCTGCTTTGGAATGTCAATACTGACTCCTGGCACCAAGAATATGTTTTGTTAGGTTATTTATTTCTCATAGTGTCCCATTAAAGGTCACTAGCTCCTGAGGTTTGAGAATAAGTGGTACTATTTAGAATTCAGCCTATATCTTATTTTCTGGGCTCGAAACATGCGTCAGGCTTACAGAACCCATGAAAATACATATGCCACACAGAGCAAAGTCTCAACGCGATATATACATATCTGTTTGTATATGTATTGAGCACCCTGCTGTGACTAAGAGCTATCTAAAAAGAAAAAAATATGGCCATCCCCTGAAGCATGTATAAATTGCCTTTTAGACCCTATAAAATTTTAGCTAGCACCAAACATAGACCTTCATTCATCATGCTGCAAGTAAGGCCTGCCAAGGGAAGCCAGTTCTTCCCGAGCCCAGAGTGGCAACACTCCAGGATTGGCAGAAATCAAATGAGTCATTTCCTGGTTTAGTTTTAGATAAATAATCAGAAAGATTGTCTAGATTGTGATCCAAGAGGCATTTTTCATAGCTCTGAAGACCTAGAATGCCCAAGCGTTTCAGGCAGAGGCACCCTTTTCAGGAGATTTGATTGTACAGGACTGTAGAGATGACGGATAAACTGACAAGATCCGGACTAAAGTTTTAACACAGAGAAGATCTTTAAGGTTCAGTGTGGTGAATATACAAAGAATTTCTTTCACTTTTCACACATTGGTGCTTTGACCATGGAAATCTGGCTGATATCTAGGTGTACTGCATTTGTTCAAGACCACACATTCCTGTGCAAACCCACCTGCCTAGTGCCCCCATCCCTGACTACTACCCTCTGGGGTTCTTCCTCTAGGTCACTGTCTACTTGTCTCAATCACCCTGGTGCCAGGTGCCAGACAGCAAGGAGTATCCCTCATTCATTAGATCACACTGAGATTTTTCAAATGAGCTACCCCTAAAACTGCTTAGCTCACTCTCATCAAGTTTTTTGTTTCTATAGAAATCACAGGACAGTCTTCTGCTCTTCTGCTGATATTTCTACCACCCCCTCTTTCCAAAAGCCTGACCTTCTATTTTTCTATGTGGCCCTTGATGCTTTGGGGTGCCCTTTCTCTTGGGAAGTATAAACATACCAAACTCTTTCCAGTGGCAGTCATGTTCTTATTTGTTGTCCTAGCCATCTCTGAATAATAGTAAAGCCTATATTTTAAGATGGCAAAGGGGAAAAACATGAAGATAAGAACAAGTACCAACATGGATTATAGTCCCAATTCTATTCCCAATTTCATGGGAGACTTTTGACCAAGTCTCCTAGTTGTCTATATGTTAGTTTTCTGGTTTCTAAATAGAAGCAGTTGGATTTTTTTCCAAATGAACCTTTAAATTTTTTTAAGATCTTCAATTCTATCACATTATTTCTTTAGCATGTTGAGGTCTGTCCCTTGAACAGTTTGAAGTGATGTGATTTCTTCACTAAACATTTGTGTAGGATTTGCTGTTTGATGTGTAGCAACATAGGCTCCAATGATAGATCAGAAGAATTTTTTGATTTCAAATATATAAGTGCTATCTCGTTAATGATATTACCTGTGTGGAATATCTTCAAGAAGGTGTTCTATGCTGCTAAAACACTGGAAAACACATTTAAAGGTTAAATGTCACCCAAGACAATGTAGAACCAGCTTTAAGTGTACAGACCATTATTGTCATGATGAGATGCCTCCCACATCCGCTTTGCTACCGCACACATGGAGAGAGAGAGAGAGAGAGAGAGAGAGAGAGAGAGAGAGAGAGAGAGAGAGAGGAGATTCTGTTTTCATGGATCCCTTCCCCATTTTATATTTTCTTTATGTTCTGTGGCCTCCTTTCTGCTGTTAGCCAATAGTCAACACTCCGCTGCTGCCCTTCTGGGATTTTAATGTACTCCCCAGATATGCTTTCCTGTTTGCACTATGGATAATATTTTCAAAAAATATTAAAATAAGGTATTTTTCCTTTCCCATAAAATATATTGCATAGCAGTTCACCCTGCTCAATGAATCAATGCCATTCATTGCTGTGAGAGATTGTGGCTACTAACTAGAACAAAGAATTCATTGCTCAATTTTGAGTTTCACACTAGATTTTTATTTTAAGTACATGGAGAGATAACAGTCTTGACAGCCTACTTTTCATGGGCAGAGATTTGTTTTCTTTACTTTAAATTCCCCAAACCACCCTTTATGTATAAAAGACTAGGCTAAGTATCTGAACTATGCTTGCTCTTAGCTGTAGTGTAGAGGGGATATTGACATTTATTCCAAACAGTACAGAAAAACCACACTGATACAGGGAGGCAGCTAGTGAGTAAGAGGTTGCTGCTTTGGGCTTTAAAAACTACACAAAGTGTTTAATGCATTGCATCCTTATTCATGGTGGTTAACATGCTGGTCACACCATTGAGAAGCTGGAGAAAAGAAACAACTTGCTTAAATTTCCTTTGGGAATTCTAGAAAGTGTATTCAGTTTGGTACCCACTGGTAAGTTCATTAGATTCTGATGGTTAGTCCCAAACTCAGGAGCATAGAATTAGCTTTAATGAAACTCTGCAAGAAACTTAATCAAACCAAAACTAGTTAGTAAGGATAAATGATTTATAGTGGAGAGAGGAGAAATTGGAGGGGAGGAATAGAAGAGACCAGAATGCATAATGCACAGTTATAAAATGGTGAAAGAAGAAAATTTACTAAAAATATACTGAATACTCATGGTAATGGCCCAGGTTAGATGTGCACTGTATGTTTAGTACGTGGCTACCCTCCATAGCATATATGTAGTTATAAAAGACTTGCATTTTATGAAAGAGATAGGAGTCTTATAATGTACATGAAGAAACTGGAGGTCGTTTAGAGGGCAGAGTCGAGGACCTGAGTTTACATCTCCAGAACCCATAAATGACATATAACCACTTAAAAACCCCGTGCTTCTACAGGGACACAGAATTGGAGATGATGTGATCTCTGGAAGCTGTTGGGCCAGGTACTCTGCAGAAAAGCAACAGAGATCTTTTCCCGAACAAGGTAAAAGGAAAGGACTGACATGTGAGGTTGTTCTCTGACTTCTACATGAGGACCCACATTCACACTCACACATGAATCTGCACGAGTACATGTATTGCACACTCACATGTATATGTGCACACACACACACACACACAAACACACACACAAACACACACACCAAACAAACCACAAAGAAAAATGTAAGCTTATATGTTGAATGTAATAGCATAATTTTAGAAGACAGCAGAGCTATAAAATAAATGTACCTTGCTCTAGACCTTACAGCTGGTTCACTTAGAAACCAAAATCAAACTGGTAACCTGAGGAATGGCTTGGGGTGGGCCATCTCCCCATGACATTGGCTGCATCTGAAATGTTCATTTTGATTATACTATGCCTGACATCATTATCACAGATTTTTATGAATTTGAAAAATGAATTATAGAATTCTTTGTCCAGTCTTTTAATCTATATAGAATTATAGACATTACCAAAATAAAAAAAACAGTTGATTATTTCAGTGGCATTCAAAGGGTGGGCCCTAGGCCACCATCACCTGGGAATGTGCGATGGGTTAAAATTCTTGAAACCGAGGCCAGAACTACTGAATTAGAAACTCTGGGGTTGTTCCCAGAAATGTGTTTTAACTGGCCCTTCAGGAACATCTGATACACAGCGAAATCTGAAAATCCACTGTGTTATCATGACAATCATTAGTGTATCCAAAAAAGCTCATTTATTTCTTCTGTCCAAGACTCACAAATAAAATTCCTATGCATATTTTAAAATGGAGGGATGGCTGTCTGTCAAATGTAGATGATAACAAAGCATTCCTGTCTCCACTTAGAAAGCCACAGGAGAACCACAAGAGAAAGTGAAGCAGAAATAATAAAACCTAAAGTGGAATGGCTAATATATGCTAAGTTCAAGGAAATGTGGATCGGATAAGCAAGGCATTGTGCTAATGCGTGTACACTTTTCTACTTTGAGGGAAACACAGGCTGCTCTAGAGTTCAGTGTCAAAGTCTCGCTGAAAGCCTGTAATCCACAGCCCTGAGGAGACCAGGCCAGGATGGTTGTGAGTTCAAGGCCAGTCTTGAAGACTCTGAAAAATAAAAGAAAATCCAAACAATGGTTATCCCACTAACACCCTAAGCTGTAGGTATGGGTAATGGCACAGAAGATCCCTGTCTGACACAGAGGCAACAGAAGGGCATGAGACAGACAAGAGTTAAGGACAGTAAGGCAAATGGATTGAGTCTGAAAAGTGTTAGAAGACGAGGAACATGATGGAGAAAGTAAATCAGAGAAGAGAAATAGAATCCTAGGGGGAGGGGTAGTGATTGCTATATATTTTCATGGTGAAGATCAGTGGGGCACGAGGAGTTACTGCTGAAAGAAGATAAGCAAATAGCATGTCACGTGCTCACCTGTGCAATGAGTGCACACAGAAGAATGAGCAGCAGGTCCGAAGGCTGTGACAGTAGTATAGCTGGTGCTCTGGGGATGCTAGAAGACCAATGTTGCTAGTGTGAGCAAAGGCAGAGTTAGAAAATATGAAAGAAGTAACACAGTCAAGGGGCTAAGGCCCCATAGATGCTCACTGCTAGCACTTTGGTGCATGTGAGGGATGGGGTTCCTGCAGGGTTCTGAGCAGAAGGGCCCTTCTGTAACTTTAGCATTGAGAAGAGGCTGTCCAGGTGGATTTAGAGGCCATTGCAACCGTCTAGGTGAGGGAGAACTGCGTCATTGTTGAAGACAACTTGCTTACAGATACTCAGGCTCTGAATACCTATGATGAGAAGTAAGGAATTGTCATGTTTTATTTTTCGGCAAAGAAATACTTCTCAATTTACTTGATCCAACAGCCTCTAGTTAGAGAACATCATTTGTAAAAATTAGAAATGCGTGTTCTGTTCAGAGGGAGTAAAATACTTTGTGAATAAGACAGAAGTTTGAATCTTCTAGAATCCCCAGTCTGCCATGCTCATACTCTATTGGCAAGTGTGCAGGCTTACTCTTGACTCAGCACTTCTTGAGAGAAGAAGAAATATATGGATATGAGCACAAACACTTGAAGGGAATAAACAACACGATGGTTTAGTGAGATAACAACAGTAAGTTCTCCCTTATTTAGAGTCAAAGTTCTCCTTAGTTCCAGGATTGTGACAAGGTTTACAGTATCATGAATGAAATCCCACCTATGGTGCAAACCTAAAATCCAATTAGTAAACGGTGGGTTATCCCAAAGCCATTTTGCCATGACTGTACCAGTGAACATAGCTTTTCTGATAGGGCAGAGCAGTACTGTAGCACTCAGTGGCCAACTCTGGCTAAGCCCAGTGAAGTTTTTTCCCCCCAGCAGCCTGCATATCACCTCCTTGTCTTATAAAAACTGTATAAACAAGTGAGTGATATATTTAGTGATTGACAGTCTGCATGGTTTATTATAATTCCCTAAAAATTTCAAGTCAATGTTTTTAATAGTTAAATTAGATATATATTATTTTCTATCTTTTAGGTTTTATAAATTGTGTTTTCTAAGACATTTTCATCTAAAGTTTGGCAAATAATTGCAATTATTGTGTTATATTTTTATGCTTTTAGAATGTAGCAATTTGTGGTATGCATGCATGCACTAGCATGAGCACACGTGATCTCTCTCTCTCTCTCTCTCTCTCTCTCTCTCTCTCTCTCTCTCTCACACACACACACACACAACAGTCATAGGACGAGAAGAGAAATTTGCTAAGATGAAGTCCTTGCACAGGCTAGACAGAGAGCTGATCAGATCATAGGTTCAGGAGATAAGGCTGGCCTTGGAGAATCATATGGACAGATGATCTCACCAACAAGTACTGACACTGGACGGACATGAGTGGAACGGCAGAGAGGATGTCTACAAGTCTTCTTCTGACTGAGTTTACTTTCTCAGTGAGTCAGGAATCCAGACAAGAAGGAAGGGAAAGATGTTGGGGTTTGAGGAAGAGAGAGTGTCAAACATTTGTCTTAGAGGATATAGCACGGATAGAGAGTGTGCAGTGCGAGTGTCAGGTGCTATGTGGACATGATCCTCTGGATTCCTCCATCCAGAGAAAGAAGTGAACTGTTTGTAACTTGTCCTGAAGTTTGGCCAGAAGTAAGGAAAATTAGTGAGGATGGAGAGAGGTTCTTCTGAGTCAACTTGGAGTGGGTGGTTGATAGTCTCTCCAGTTCTGACTGTTGTAGTTCCTTGTTATGAACCAAATTGTCCATCCCTGCCCAATTCACATGTGGAAGATAGGGATTAAGAGGTAATTAAAATTAAGTAAGGTTATGGAGCTAAAACCCTCATGATAGAATCAGCTCCTGTCCCAGGAGCAACGCCAGAGACATTTGTTCCTCTACATTGAGAAAATGGCATACACAAACATACAGCAATGCATTAACTTTTCTAAGAAGACATGAAAAAAAATCTCTTTACCCAGAATGCGGTACCTATGAGAGACCAAAGGAATGGTTTCATCCAACTTTAGTTTGATGAATCACTGATTTCAACTGAGATTACTTACAGGTACGTGAGTTATCTACAATAGTACAGGTAACTTATGGGGTGGCTATATCCTGAAGCGGGACCTCCTTACACTTTGACTCATGAGCCTTCTTCTGTGTCTTCTCATGAGCTACTTTGTGAGCTTTTGTTCAATATCTCATGAACTGGTTGTAAGCTGCCTTATGTTCTATACAGACCATCCCTATATCCATGAGGAAGTTTTGTGAAAACCTGTGGATAATAACAGCCTCTCAGATTTCAAGATAGCAATGACCAGGCATGCCTGGAGGGCTGTGTTCCTCAAGGAAGAAGCTAGGAGGTCAGCTCTTATTAAAAATTGAGTCTGCTCTTGCCTTAAACTTGGTCCATTCTCCAAAATTGTTTGGAAAATCAATGTTGTTTTAGCCACGTGGGATATGACTTTTTTATCGATATTTATTTTTAAGTGTGTAAGTGCTGTGTCTGCATGTGCGTCTATACATCATATGTCTGCCCAGTGCCTGCAGAGGTTAGAAGAGGGATTTGGCTCTTCTAGAACTGAAGTTACAGATATTTGTGAGTCATTTTGTGGGTGCTGGGAACCAAAGCTGGGTCCTCTGGAGGAGCAACAAATGCTTTTTATTGTTGAGCCATCTCTCTAGTCTAAGAATATGACATTTGTGTTATGGAGGCCCAAGTTGGATAAGACATCCGTTAATCTTCTATTAATCAGTTTTCAAATATATGCTTGCCATGACATGTGTGATTTGTTATTCCTGTAGTGAAAATGGTTGTATTTGCTTATCTCCATTTAAGCACGTAGTCAGATGTGACATTCGATTAGGCCTTCTATAGCTAATCATTAAAGTTGAACTCTTCACTATACAATACCTTTTAATCTCTACCCACAATAGTTTTATTTTTCCCATCACATGTAGATTTTCTAACATTCAGTATGATTTACTTATTTCATTTCCTTTGCCATGCTAATAGCCTGATAACCCTATGAGATCAGAAAGCCTTGTCTTTAGCTCACAGTGACACCAGTTATGTCTTCAGAAGTACTTGGATTAAAACAGGAACTCAATAAATACTTGCTAAACCAATAAATGAAGTCAGTATATACTCTCTATTTGACATTATGTGTCATTATGTGAATTGAAAGTTGACATTCAAACATTTCGTGTGGTTGTCAATGCGGCTATTGAATTTTGTTTTCTCCACTTTGAGTCCTAAAGTTTCCCCTGATTTTGTGGCTGAGTCTTTTAGGTATGATTTTAGGTCCCACCCACTTAACGTCTTAAGGTTTGTATTAAGACACCATAACATGTGGTTCTTGTGTGGAGGAGCTCTCATTAGTGAGAGAACCCAGGGTCCAATTGATTCCAGTTCCATTTTAATCTGTGGTTTGTTCTTGCAACTCCAAACTCCAAGTTGACTTTGGAACATCATCTTTCTCAAGTTCCCACAGTATTTGCTCTAGACTAATGAAAAAATGAATGATCATAAATATAATTACTCAGAAAGGCCTGAGGGTATTTTTGGTATACTTGGGAGGAAGATGAGCTTGAAAGAAAAGCAACCGCCTGTAAAGACTTTAGGTATTTTTCTCTGTTAAAGTGTAAGGGGATGGATACCAAAAATAAATAGCATTTCTCATGCCCAATTGGGTTCTGAGAGTTGGAGTAATAAAAAATAGGGGTTATGATATAATGTGGACCAAAATATCACTTTAATTACTGCTAGACACTGGAGAGGTAGTTTAGTGTGAAGGCCAGAGGGGCCTGGCCCAGGATGAGGCTGATGCCCCATGCTGACCATGGCCGTGGAAAGAGCTACTTTTGCTTTGGCCAGGAGACTGGGAATCCCCAACAACAGCAGAGCCTTTGGCTGGGAGCAGAGGGAAAGTAGGGGAGGCGGGGAGGCTGCCCAGGAGGTGTCTGCGACATTTCTCTGCTGGGATGGCAGCTGTGCCTGTCATTTCTAAGGTGCTGTGACAAGACAGTTGAGGCAAATGGCTTCAAAGAAGAAAATTTATTTTGGCTTCTGTGTCCAGAGGTCTCAGTTCAGAGTTCTGAGTCTGTGAGGAAACAACGTGACAGGAAGGAGGGTTTGGTGCAACAATACAACTCACTTTATGCTAGCTAGAAGCAAAAACAAGAAAAGAAGTGGTCACTGTCCAATTTCCCCACAAAGGGCAAGCCTTCAGTGATCTCCTTATTTCCACGATGCTCTGCCTGCTAAACATCCCAACTCCAAGTCTTCAATCATGAGGCTTTGGAGAAGATTTACAGCCAAACTATAATGGCACTTCCTAAACATGTTTGTAGAAATATTCTCATGTTTGCTGCTATACTATGGTAATATAAGGAAGCCCCCTGCTAATATTTGCATGGACAACTGAGGCCAACTCTGTCTCTAACACAGTTTAAAAATAAAACAAAACAAACAACAATGAAAACAAAACCATTTCTTTTACGAAGCTCTTTTCATTGACGTTCTCATCAATGATATATTTAATGAACTTCTTTATAAGATGCCATTTATTATTCCAGGTACTGGACAAGCAAGCAAAGGAGAGAGGAGGGTGCAGAGACCTGATGTGCCCTTGCTTTTAAATAATCTATAATCAAAGCATATCAAATGGGCACACATTTTTAAGATCACCTGTAGATGTGGTTCGAGAAGATTCTTCCATATGTAATGAAAGTGATGCTTAACATCAGGCCGCTGGAAGATAACTTCAGGGGATTGGTGGAATTCGTGGAATTTTGTTTTTCATATGATCCTGATTCTGAAAATTGAAAACTTGTCATATAGTTTTACCAGTAAGTTGAACTTTATTTACTTAAGATCTTTTTCTTAAGATTTTTTTTATTTTTACCAGATTTAAAAATAACTAGATGAAAATACCAAACAGTATTTAGAATCAGTCTAGAGGTGTGGACTTTAGTCAAGTGTAATAAAACGGACATGAGTTCAAATATCAGTGTTATTAGGAACTGGTTGTGCCAGAGTGTATTTAAATGAGCAGCCTTCTTCTGCCTAAGCTCTGTCCTTCATTTTCTTCAGTTTTCCATCTCTGTGACAAAATACCTGGCATAAACAACTCACAGGGAGGAAACGTTGACGTTGGCTGTTGTTTTCACCCCATAGACGTCTGGTTCTTGGAGCTTATAGGAGGTGCATTGTGATGTACATCGTGATATGAGCAAGATGCTTGTATCATGGTTGTTAGGAAGCAGTAAAGAAGACAAGAAGGGGCTGGCGATTCATATCCTCTGTAAATGTTCACCTCCAATGACCTAACTTCCTCCTACTGGGTCAGGTCTACTGAAGACTTCACTGCCTCTCACTGGCTCTGTGGGCTGGAAGTCAGGCCTTTAGAACACATGCCTTTAAGGAACATTCCAGCTCCAAAGCAAAATGCATATATCTTTGTAACATAGGGTTAACAATGGGGAAAATCTTAACTTCCAACATCCTAAACAAAGACAGACATGTGAAGTCTGTGAGCTTTGCTATAATATGCTAAACTAAGCTCGTGGCAATACTGCAACACCATCTGGAAATGTCCAGACTTACTTCATTTTTTTCCCCTCTTAAACTGTGGTGTAAGGTGTATGGTTTTTAATGATATGCCTTTAAAACATGAATTATCAAGCCATTGTAGAGAAAACACACTTAAATTCTGTGAGAAAAAAATGTTTGTTTCAAGCCTTGCTTCCAAGAGTTCATTTTCTTTAAATGCATTAATACTAAAATACAAACTACCAACAACTTAAAAAAATAGACTTCTAGAAGGAGAGATATTTTACTTGAAAATATCAACATGAAGAGATTTTTTTATAGCTGGTTTAAAACCCCTTAAATTAGGGGGTTGTAATGGAAAGTCTGACAAGCTCAAATAAGGCAATTCAAAAATATATTCTGAGCACTTAACACATACTATACATGAAATGTATTTTTAACATCTATATGTTTATTACAGATTAAATACTTAAAAATGGAAAAACATTCCAAATGTTTCTTAAATATTTACTTAATATAGTTAGAACATGTTGTGAATCGTAAGCCTGAAACATATATGTTAAGTGTTTGACTAACAACAAATGTAATAAAATGTTTCATTTGAAATGTGACACGGTTGATAAAAATATGCCATAGGACACGACAGATCACAGCTCTTCCTAAATATCTCTCCAATTAAAGGTGAAACAAGAAAGGACACCCTGCTGGCTATAAACTCAGAACTTATGAATTCCATAGCCTGACGAGTTCCTCCACCCATCTCCATGTTCACAGCTGCCTTTTCAGGATGGCTGAAATAGTCATTTTCTTTCAAAATCTCAGCTCCTTTTAAAAGCCATTCCTGACCATTTTAAGACAGGTTTGGGGGTGTTTCTCTTCTCGTTGTGTGTGAAGAGACAAATCATGTGACAATAAACTTCATTAGTAATGCTTAACAACAGTGGTCGGCTGTACTGTTACCAGCTGTGTGACCTTGGACGTGTTGCTTATTGCTCTGCACCTTGTATTCATTTGTACAATGTCCAAGATGAGGGAACCAAGTACACTGGGCTGCTGTGAGGAGTAAGTATATTAGAATGAAGTGAGATGTGAGACATTTGGGGAGCAAGTGTCAATCAAAACTATAGGCTGTGAAATCACATAGGAACATACTACTTATAAATTAACCAGTACATATATATGTATTAAAAATGAATAACTTGAATGAAGCTACCTTTGTGGTAATAATTCTGCTTTCAGAAACCATGGGATTTTAAACCAGAATTCTAGTGCCAGTTGTAAGAAAACTCTATGCATTGTTGGCCAGAGGATCTCAAAACAATTCAGGCTATTTCTAATGCTCTCGGCTGCCTATCAGAGGCAGATAAGACCCCAATGCTGAAGATAATAACTCTTTGAATCAAGGACAGAGAAGAATCCAGAAGAAACCAAGACAGAAACTTCCTGCTGATGACCGGCACTCCTAGTGACAGAATTACTGTACAGGCTTTTGGGGAAGAAAAGCCATCAACAAACTCACCAAGCTTTAGACCTTGTGTGATACAATGCCTAGCTGTTATCTAAGTCATTCTGATGGGTGAAATAGTGGTCTGAATATTCCAAGGGCCTCCAATCACTTCTTTATTGGATATGAGTCCCACTCTATGGGAGAGAATTTGTGTTTGATGGTGTAGACCTGATCAAAACCCCATGGTTTTGGGAGTCAAAGGCCCTATGGAGGAACATGGTACTAAATTATTTTGGTACTAAATATTTGTGTTGTTAAATTGGTCTGGCATTAGACTACTTTATAAATATATATGTTTATACCCATATATAGACAAATGCTACTGTTAGCTTTAATGAGACATGTTTTTCTCTGCAATGAGTGGCAGTAAATGCGGAGAATCACAGCTACCCAAAATACTGGGAATAAGTGAAGACTGAGGATATTTATATCACCCCTCTAGGGCTCAGGGAAAATAATTGCTTGGGTAGGGGAGGCAATGTATGAGCTGGATGATAGAAAGAAAGGATGTGAAATGCTGTCTTCTAGGTATGACATGCCTATGCAACCTTGAACTTACAACTAGTGCTGCCTGTACTGGACCTTGGCAAAACTAGGTATGCCAACAGTTAATCTTGAATGAGAGAGGTAAGGTACTGGCTCTATACACATATTGAAGATGAGGAGTCCTTCTCTTCATTTACCACAGTGACATCACCAAGCTTCAGTGAGATAGTTCCACACTCATGGTCATGCAGATGGCCCTGAATAAATGTAGTGGGACACACACACACACACACACACACACACACACACACACACACCCATGATGAGAAGGTATGGAAGTTCCACGTAGGGAGGAACATGCATTGACGGGGTGACAGGGAGATAAGAGATGGCAAGGGTAAGAGTAATCATGTATAAACTTGCCAAAAAGTAAATTTACTTAATAATAATGTGCAATGAATGTGCTTAGAGCAAGCCCTGGAGATCTGTTACCTCAATACTTGACATGTATTCTTCACTCTAAAAAATTTCAATGTATTTTGCATTTATTAGGCAAATATTCAAGGCATAAATAGATTTTCTGCCTCAGTTAAAAGTATTTTAATTAAAATACTTTCCATATATAACATGCATAAGAGGAAATTTATCTTAATTATTTTTTTGAAAAAAAATTAATTTTTATACAGTTTGGGGTCATCTAGTAGAAAGTATGTGTCCTGTCCCCCATTGCACTGTGATTTAAGTGATGGTATTTCTGTCCATCATGAATCTTGATAATGGATAAATGTGAGAAGGGAGGGTGGGTGTGTTGCCTCCTCAGGCCACCTAATAAATATCTGACTCATTGATCTCCTGACAGTCTTTTTAACTATTGACAGCTCCTAGGATCTCAGAGATTTCTGATTAAATGACACTACCAAGAGATTCTTCTGAAGTGTAAATTGTTGGCTGCTTGTTTGAACTTCCCCCTCAAATCCATGGCCATTAACTAACAACTCAAGCTCGGCGTAAGGAAACGAGGTTTGGCGACTGCTGCAAATATTAGGAAAAATACTTCCTAATTCCATGACCTAGGCCAGCCGCATGGCTAGATCTTGATTCCTTTATCTGCAGGCTTGGAGGAAAATACCTGCTTTGCAGGCTAAATGAACTAATACTGGGAAGGATCTTGGAGCAAGGCCCACCACATAGCTTGCTGTCAGCAAATGTCGGTCTCTGTTACTATATAGCTTCATCTTATTACAATAATTACTATAATTACATACACAAAAATCACCACATGGTTTACTGAATGCATTACTTTAGTGTTCCTATTATTTAGCAAAGTGGAGCCATCCTATTTTTTCTTTTGTGATGTACGTTTTAATTATTTTCCGTTTCTAAATTGTCAGTAAGCCTGGAATAGAGGGACCTTGTGCACTTACTCCATCATAATTCCCCAGAATTTTCTTCATTATTCTGATTGGTGGAGCTTGTTGGGCTGTGGTTCACTTTTTCATGCCTCCTTCCATGCGGGAACAAATCCTGCCAGAAAGAGAGAACGGAGCCCTCTTGCACCTAAAAGCAGAGATCACCAAGCATCTTAGGTGAAGCAAATGTGTCTCAAGACAGCAGATTACAAATGCTACCCTCCCCAACACACACATACTTTAAAAAAATATTGGTGGCTTAAAAAAAATGAAACCAGTAATTGAGTCCAGATGGTTCAACTGCCAACAAGTCTGTCTCTTAGAACCAGTGTGGTTCAGGGCACTTGGATATTAACACTGTGGAATTAATTTGAAGTCTACAGCAATTTTGCACACAAGTGTTTTAACACTAATCTTCAATGCTTCATCATCACTAATAGGTCAATGGCTACTTTTAGAAAAGTCTTGAGAATTGTCCTCCTTGACAAATTGGCCCAGGTTAAAACTGACTTTTCTTTTCTCAAAATTCTTATGCCATTATTTGACTGTAAGTACACTTTCTACATCTTTCTCTTTTTGCCCTAAACATGTGACTTCCAGTGGCAAAACCCACTAACGATTAATTTAAATGCTCTGTTTTTAAGACAACTGGAAATTAAGCATTTTCTTTCATGTACTTTTATGTAGAGTTGATAAAAGCTATAAGAGAATGATGGGTTTTGTGGAGCACTGTTCTATACTACAGACTTTAAAACATGAAGCCTTTATTTAGACATAACCACATACCCTAAAATTTTCCCTGTTAATGTGCACCATTCAGTGGTTTTCAGAGTTATTCAACCATCATTGCCATCTAATTTCTAAATGTGTTCACCAACCCTCCTCCTCAAGAAACCTAGTACCTCTTAGCAGTTACTACTCATCCTCCCCTCTGAATTCCCAAACTTCTGGCAAGAACTGCTCTATTTTCCACTTCTAGGTGTTTGCTTATGGATTTATTTCTAGGGGTTCTGGGAATCCCATATGAACAGACTCAGATTGTACGTGGTCTTTTGCATCAAGTTCCACGGTCAGCAACTCAGTCTTTGCTACTGCAGATGCAGCGATGCAGCCCATTTTCTTCATTCAGTTTTCGGTTTCTGTGGAGTTGGATCATCTCCAAGCTTTTGGCTGTTGTAACACTGTTGTGAATGCTTATTTTTTAAATTTTTGTGTAGACATATGTTTCTAAGGTCTCTTGGGTAAATATTCAGGAGTAGAATTGCTGAGCCATGGGTTAACTCCCTTTTTCAAAGGTCAAAAAATGACACACATTCTGACTTCTAAAGAGATAAACTGCTTATACCTCTGTTCGGGGATGTTTGGGGTTATCTGGCACAGAGGGTTCCATTCTATTTAGTTTCATTGATGCAGTCAAAGAACTTGTTTCAAAGGATGTGTGCCATGCTTGTTTTGCGCTGTCAGAACTGGGGGATTGACAGTCTCCAGTGGTGATTATTTTTGGGTGGTAGAGGGAATTGAAAATTCAGAATTGGGATTTGGGTCAGGGCAAGTGTCAAGTCTGGGAGGGTCATTACCTTCTGATTGTTTCTTGAATTCATATTTGTATTTCCACTTCTTTACATTGAGTTCCTCTCACCTATGCTTAGACTTTTCCTGTGAGAGTTTATTCTTTGAATCAAGATAGTTATTTCCTAAACCCTTTCTTTAGATCATCAAAATGCAATATATGTATCCTAGCATTTTTATTTTTATTGAGGGATGGTATGGTGATTTCCAGGTTTTGGTAGAAAGGTCTGGAAGTTACTGTATCTTTGGAGAACTCAAGAGCCATGACATCAGTATTAACACATCTTTTCTGTTCAAAGGCTTACCGCAGCCTTTAAAAATGGAAACAGGTTTTTGAACTGTTCAGGACTAACAGCCTGTGTAGAAAACATGGTTCATACATAAAGGTACTTGCTGTCCAGCTTCATGATTCTGGAGTTCCATTTCCAGGAGCCTGGTAGTGGAAAGAAGTAACTCCAGTATATTATCTTTTCTCCTCCAAATACGAGCCTTGGCGCATGTTCACACTCTCTCACACACAAACAAACGTAGCAAATATTAAAATAAAAAGTAGCAACTTGAGAGGTGCTTCAAAACTCCCCTGTTTAGGTCTCAGGGTAGCTATGATGCAGGCACTTTAATCCCTATTATGTAATAGTGACTTTGTTCCCTTTTCATATATTGGTACATCCTAAAAAAATTAAAAGATAATTTCACATAGAACTCAGAAATTTTATTAAGGGAAATCAGAGTTTGTAGAAATGTATTAACCTCTCTATAAACCATGTGCCTATATGGAAGAGTTAGAATATGGTGCATTTCATGACATCACCAAAGACAGACTATTGTACACCTCATGTTGTCTTTAGCTTTCTGCCACTCTAAGTGTGTTTTGTCAGATAGGATACATTATGTTCTATTAACAACCTGATTCACTAATGGGTCTCCTAATGCTGAGTGACTAAGGTCTCTTTTTGGGATTTTTCAAGGTCTTTCATATGTTAACATCCATGGTGAATTGTAAGGGTAAACAAATAGAACATTTGTTTATTAGATTTTCCATATGTGTAACTCAATGTATATGTGTAGCATTCATCAACTTCACCTATAAATATTCTTCTACAATAAGTTTTCTCCATTTTTTAGTTCTTTTTCATTGGCTCCTTCTATTCCTATAACTTGTTGATTTGAATTGTGGCAAAAGAACAAATTAAGGTCAAGTCTTATTATAGCAAATATAGTTATAAAAATGTTAGTATAGTAAAACTATTTTAAAGTCCTGGCTATTAGCCTAGAGCAATAGAGGCTCACTGATTTCTTGACTACAAATATCTGCTCCAAACAGTTTAGCACAATGGCTGCTTTTCTTCTGACTCATTTTTACAATAGAGCAAAGGGGATCAATGGATACTCACTGACTGCCTCCCTAGCACTACAGTGCCCTGTAGGGGACACCAAGCTTTCTCTGGCCCAGGATTCTAGATCTTCAGCTACTCAAGACTTGCTTTGGGGACTGAAAAATGCAGAATTATAGATGAACAGGGGATGTGCTAAACATCTCAAAGTTAGGAAGTGAGAGAAGGGAGCAAATTGAAAGGGATTAAAGGATCGCTTGGCCTTTAAATCTGGAAGTGAAGGAGAGCCAAGAGGAAGACAGAAAGGGCCTTACTTGTCCTTTTCTGAAGAGCTCATATGGCAGATCCCTCAGGAAAGGCAAGGGATTTCTATGTGACTTCAAGAGGGGACAGACATTTAGAGCCATAGTAACATCTCTACTGCCCTTCACATCAGGGTTGATTCTTTGTAGGTATACTTCTTCTAGGGGCCTCTAAAAGAATCAGAAAGGGGGGAGAGAGAAAGAGGGAAACAGAAAAAGAGGAAAGAGGAGAGGGAGAAGAGAGAGGAAAATAAAATTGGTTGGTAAAGAGGTTAAGAGGGTCTGGAAAGAAATGGATGAAGAGGAAAACATGATCAAAATACATTGCATGAAAAATTAATTAAAAATAAAGAAAATGAAATATTAAATAAAAAATAAGAAAACTAAAGGGCAAGCACATTTGGCAGTCCTGGTCTTGCTCCAAATGAGACCGCCTGCTGCAGAGATGCCTTCAGGCCATTTATGCCAAAAAGCTACTCTACTTATACTAAACTATAGAATTATTAGTTCTTGAAAATATACTACGTCTACCCCTGCCGTTGAAACACTCCAACTCAATTAAAACATCATGGCAGCCCCACAGGGCACCGTTGCTCTGGGAAATGATCTTAGGGTGTTTCCCTGGCTGTAAATGGTCCCTCAATGTGCAAGCGACCACACACATGTGTAAAAATGAAAACCGCCCTGGTGGTAATGGAGCAATTCAATAATGCTAACTTGTGTTTATAGAGCAGCCCTCTTCTCAGGTTATATGCTGCTTGGGTTGATCATGAGCAGAATATAACCTAGGCTTTGTCTCAGTTGTGAGCCTGTTCTCTCTGTGGGTTTTCTGTCCTCATGCAGGCCTTCTGACTTGTCTTCTCTTCTCTCATTCTTTAAGGGCTATCTATGTACAGAACAATTCAACATATCCAAATTCATTTTGACTCCTTGCACACTTGAGGTAATATATGAATCCTGGGTGTTCTCTTAGAGTTTGACATTGATTCAACTTTGTGGGAACGTCTTCTATTTTAACCATTCCCTACCTGGACTGCCTTTTAGTACCTTAGACCCAAGCATAGAAACTCTTGGAATGTTTCTTGAGTTTCTTCAGTAATGGTTTCATTTGTCTGCTTACACCAGCAGCTATGCTGTGTATGCATACACACACACACACACACACACACGCATGCACGCACGCACGCACGCACGCATACACATACAAATAGTGTAATTTCCATTCCAGGAAAATTTATGTCTCCCCCTTGCCTGTTGATCATATCTACCTATTCTTCAATACAAATCAAACATCTTGTCAGTGATTCCTTTCACCTCCCTGCAGCATAATAATTTCATATGGCTTATCCACTGTTGCATGCAATTATTTTTATTAATCTATTATTGACAGAAAATCCAACATAAAATGGAATCATTATTTATCACTGTCTTCTTGTACCCATAAAGAGTCTGGTATAAAATTTTCAGATGTATATTTGTCTGGAGACACTAAAGTATTCTGGGTAACAAAGACCCCCAAATTTCTGTGGACTTGTTACAGTTGGTTATTTCTGACTTTTGTTAAAAGATTAATAGTGGTAATAGAAGGCACTTTTCCTAGAGTCACTTAGGAATCAAGGCAGAAGGACCTTCTGCATGTCTAGACAGAACAATCCTCAGCCATATCACAGAGGAAAAAAAAAGAGTTTAGGACTCACACTTTTCACCCAGGTGACCCACATAACTTAAACTCATGCGTTACTGCTCACACATAGCCTTATGACTGTTTCCACCTTCACAAAGGGTGAAACAGGCAAGGGCAATAATAAGCACAATAAGCATTCATTCAGTGCTGTTTTTTACTACAGTATTCAGTCAAGAAGCCAAGCACAGCGAAAACTTGAAGAGGCCACTAGGTCTCACTTCCATTTTTGTCTTAGTATCGTACTGCTGTGAAGAGACATATGACCACACCAACTCTTAAAACAGAAGACATTTAATTGAGACTGGAATATAGTTTCAGAGGATTAGTCTATCATCCTCATGACAGGGACCTTGGTAGCACGTAGGAATGCACTAATGATATGCTAAGAATGAAATGATAGCGAAGAATTCTACATTTGGATCCAAAGGTAGCAGGAAAAGAGAAGTAGCTGAAAGTTCTATTTCCAGATCCCTGGACAGAGGGAAGAGAGAGACTCTGGGATTGGCACAAGCTTTTGAAATCTCAAAGCCCACTCTCAGTGACACACTTCCTCCACCAAGGCCACACCCTCTAATAACCTTTCAAATAGCGCCATTCCCTGGTGACCAAATACTCACAGTGACCCTAAGGGAGACATTCTCATTTGAACCACCACAACTTCTGAGAATTGCTGGGAAAGACACCTACCTCTTATCATTTCTATTGTGAAGGTGAGATAGTTGATAAAAAACCATAAAGATATCATTTCAAAACAGGGCCAACATAATGGCTGACTTGTGTCTGTAATTTCAATGTTTAGGAGGAAGAGAAAGGGGAGACAGGGATCCCTGGAGGCAAGCTTGCTAGCTAGACTAGACAAATTGACCAGCTCTGGGTTCAAGTAAGGGACACTGTCACAGTAAATAAATGATTAAGAAAGATGATGTCAACTTATGACCTCTGTACACATACAAGGTTGTGTACCCACACATGGGAACAAGATGTATATTCATATTCATACCACACACATACATATACAAAACCAAGAAATGTATAAATCGAAGGCATTAGGCAAGGCTACACCATTTCAGTCACCTATCAGGTGTTATTCATTTGGTGACATCTGAGCCAAGGGAGGCTGCACCATATGACTGCATCATCTAGTTTGAGAGTGATGGTTCTGGGACTCGAACTCTGGATGTGTAATTACAGGTCCCTTGCTTACAACCCTTATCCCAAATCAGTTAATGGCTCTTAAGGGGGCATCTTCAGTTTCTTGAAATCTTTTAGGTAGACAACTTGACAATAACTTAGGAAGCATAGGCAATAAGTCACCATTGTTTCTTTTGAAGTTCTAGGTCTATGGCTTAATTGGTATACAAATGAAAATTCAGTGAAAACCTAGGACAAGCTTGCCTGGAGCTTTGCCTAGCTTCCTCCAAGGTGCTACCTGATTAATGAGGCTAATGAGTTAATGAGTAAATGAGTCTAATCAGTTAACGAGGTTACTGAGCAAAGGTGGGGTGCTAAGGTGGCATTTGAGGGAATGTGAAAGGTTCTAAGGGACATCTGTATCTGAAGCAGAAGTTGAAGGTGATCTTTAATGCTGAGATGAGCAAGCTAGTAAAGGGAGAGTGTTTGCATGGTTTACCAAAAGAAATCAATTTGGACTCTGAGGAATGTTTTGACTTTTCCCTCCCTCCCCTTCCCTTCCTTCCTTCACTTATCTTCTTTCCTATGTCATTTTCTTCCCTTCCCTTCTCCTTTTTTCCACAATTTTATTTTATAGCTAGAAGGAGCTCTGTATAAGTTACTCTATGACTATCTGTCTCAGTCTCTTGTCTCAACATGGCCTAGAAGCTTCCTGTCTCCTTAGTTCACACCCTCCTCTAAATCCCTCCGTCAGAACTGTTCTCACTCTGTTTTATACCCACCTCTTCTGCTCCCGACTGGGTAAATACAGGGAAAAAGGGCCACTCCACGTTGATCAGTAGCATGGATGACAGAGGCTTGTAAATAATCAATATTAACTTCCTCTTGTGTATCAGAAAACCTGGATCTTAGATGAAGGGTGCCACTCTGTCTTTACAAAATCAACAAGTTTCAGTAAGGTAAGATTGAAACCCATATATGTTTAATTCTCTGTAAAAGGACCATTTTTACAAAATAGATTCCATCATGTCGTATTATCTCCTTGTTTGAGGGGCTCACTCTACCATTTTGAGGAGGCTGATGGATGTTCTGAAGCTAAACATCAGCTGTGGATCCTTCTTAATGTCCTCTCATCAGAGATGGACGCAAATGGCCAGATCGGAGTGCAGGTACGTGAGTTAGTTGAGTTAGCCGAAGGGTAGCACTTACACTGTGTGATACGCATGAAGTGTGTGAGGTGTGTGCATGAGAATGAGGGGGAGGAAGAGGGTGAAAGTAAGGACGAGAGAGGGAGGGGGGAGAGAACGTCTGGTTTCCTTTCTGAAGGGAAAACATTGCATTATTAGAAACAGCAAATTTTTTTTTGCTTTTTAAAATTGATTTTTATTGAGTTCTACATTTCTCTCCGCTCCCCTCCCTGCCTCTCCCCCCCCCCTTTATCCCTCTCTCAAGGTCCCCATGCTCCCAATTTACTCAGGAGATCTTGTCTTTTTCTACTGCCCACGTAGATTAGATCTATGTATGTCTCTCTTAGGGTTCTCATTGTTGTCTAGGTTCTCTCGGATTGTGATTTGTGGGCTGGTTATCTTTGCTTTATGTTTTAAAACAGCAGTGTTAAACAAGGTCATCCAGGGGTTCCTTTGCTGTGCAGAACAGAGATTATGGAAAAAAGAGACGCATAACATTGATAAAAAGTGAGTTCCTGTGCAGCTCATGGCTCCAGATGTAGAGCTCTGGGTGTTTTAGTGCTTATGGTTCTGGTCTTGGAGCACTATGATTTATCTTCATTCTTGACTTGATGCTTTTAGAATCACCTAATAGCCAAACATCTGGACTTGTCTGTGAGGACCTTTCCCAAGAAGTTTCCCTGGAGAGGGGACATCTACTATGGGTATGAGTGGAAACATATTAGAAGCTGGGGTGCTGGGCTGAACAAAAAAGAAAGTGAGCTGAGTACCATCATTCATCTCTGACTCCTGAATGAAGATGTCATGTGGCCTGCTTCCTCGTGTTCCTCACCATGGGGGACTTTAACCTGCGACCCAAAATAAATCTTCCTCTTTTAACTTGCTCTTGTTTAGAATTTTGTCACAGCAATGAGCAACATGTCAAACACAGACTCAACGGTTATCAGTTAGGTCACAGTTTTTGAACCTCAGCCCTTTAACTCTTGGGACTGTTCTCTGGGACTCTTCTAGTGATCTGGGCTTACATTCTTCATAGACTCAACATGCACCCCCTATGGCCTCCTGTCTCTGTGGTACTAGCTTCTCCATCATCTTTTACGTCTTCCCTGTCTGAAGTTCTTATAGAGTCTCCTGTTGGCCATTCTCTGGTATTATATAACTGCCTGCTAATGTTACCTGGAACTGTATCAGGGCACTTAGCTTGCTGTGGCTCTCTGGAACACTTAGCCATTTTCTTATTGCTATAGCCACCCTAAACACATGGATTTTGTCTGTTCTGCAGCTAGCCCAAGCTGCTGCACCCATGATAAAGACCACAAACAGGCAAAAGCACATTCAGGAGAAGTCTTTATTTTGTTTAATGTTATAGTGTGGGAGGAGAAAAGAGGGCACAGCTTCCAAGGCTGAGCCAACATGTCTGTGAAGCAGCTTTCTTTTGTAACTCCTAGTGGTATGGGAATGTCTGGTCTGATTGTAATGTTACCAGTCATAGCCTTGAATGCACACAGCTTCCAGTTTTACTAGTGATACTTGCCACTTACAAGCCCCACTTCTGAGCCAATCACAAACCTAGATTACACCAACCACAGGCTTTTTACTGAAGGTCTGGGAGAATGCAGCCCCCTTTTTTCCTGAGAGTCTAGCTCAAGGGTGAGTAGGGACACACAGAGTTCACTGGAGCTTGCTGGAACTGCCTGGAGTAGAGTCTTTCAAAGTTGAGGCCACTTGCTCATAGCATGTGTGACTGGAGCAAACTTGCCTGAAACATAAATTATGACTTCAGTGGCTGCCACAGTTACACTGGTTTTTGCCACCCACTTGAGTGGAGTTTCCTCATAGTGATCATAAAGTATTAAAAAGAGCCAGAGGGAAGTCCTTCTCACTTGGCTCATAGATGCTTACTCATGGTAGCCTAACATAAGAGAAGGGTCTGTTATCTGCCAATAAAGGGGCTGACTAGCCTGCTCTTGACAATTTAGTTTATTTGAAGGGAGAAAATACATCAAATACTACTTACAACAAAGATCTATCATTTTCTTCAATATTGACTGTCAGTAACTTAAAAATGCTTATCTGGCTGCCAAACACCCTAAGGATGACCTGGGTCCCTCTTATCTATCCTGTCAGCACAGGGGAAATAACATCAGCTATATAAGTGATGAAATATGTCCAAGTCAGGCTTCTGTCTGTTTGTTATGCAGTAACACTGATGATTTTACTAAAAAAGAAAGGGAATACAAGAAAAATAAATGTAAGGAGGAAATTTGTATAGGAGCTATACCGTGCCTCAAAGTTAAGTAAAAGTCCCATTTCATCCTCAATTTTCTTTAGAATACAGTTGTAGAATCTTCCTTTCCCTGATAAATGCGAAACAAAGCCAATTAATATGTATTTACCCGTAAGTCTTACTAGAAGCCATTCATTCATTAAATAAACAGGCAATGAATACGTATAGTGTTAGGTGCCAGAGGACATGGGGGATGTACTAAAGATCTCAATTCAACATTCCATACTCTAGGCAAGACACTAAAGAATCATAAAGGACATATGAAATTGATCTGACAGAGGAGATCATAAAGCAACGCAAAGTGGGCTTGGCAGGAAGATGTCTTTACATAGTTGATGGTGGTAGCCCACTGTCAGCAAGTATCACTGAAGTGCCTTGACCTGCTATGGGGGTGATCCATGGGATGTCCAGTGGGAGAACCAGACAAAAGGGCAGATGTGAAAGGTCCAAGGATAGAGCTTGCCTGATATGTGTGAAGAAAAGCAAGACCTTTAGGTTGGCCAAACAGAATATTGGAAGATAGGCATGATAGATGTCAGGGTTGAGATGGGAGAGGGACTGAACAGTACAGTTTATCCACTGAATGGGCTTTGACTTTTTGTCTGTGTTAGAAGTGATTAGTGACTCCACTGAGGAGTTGTAGATAACTTGACCTGGTTTTAGCATTAATTTCCTGGCAAGAGTGTTTTGCTTCCGCTATGGAGGAAGCAAGGGTGGAGCCAGACAGAATGTTTAAGCTTTGTGTTGGGATTAGTACTACTGAGATACCTTATAGCAAGGGCCTAAGGGGGTTCATCTAGCCTGAATATTTCTTTTCCAGAATCAAGAGAAGTTTTCTCTAATGTTCTCTGGAGTTCCACCTAGAAGATTCTCAGACAAGTTGGTCTGCCTAGAAGCTCAGACAAACTGAGCTATCAGGAAAGCACATGCCTCAACCTGAGCTTCCTATAGGCTGTGCAGTAAGCTCCAGGTTTCCAGCTCTGGTGTGCTGTCAGTCATGCTATAGTGGGATTTGATGATACAGTAGGTCTTCGAGTCATTACTCCTGTAAGAAACCACTCACCCAGGAAAACTCATTGGTATGCCCAGGATTTGGGTACTTTCTGTACTTGGCAGTGGTCAGTTCTCTATGTTGGGGTGACTAGGCATACGATTTGTTCACATCTCTTCAGGAATATTGTCACATAATATTTTGTTTGTCCATCTCTGGAGGCTCTGTCTCAGCCAGCAACTGTGAGCAGTGGAGCTACCTTTGGAAGGTGTGGTGACATTATTTACACTGCCAAGAATGGATGGAGCCAGGAACATCCCTCAAACTGCAGTTCCTGAGGGTCTGTGTGATGTCGGAGCCTTGTGAAACAAATCAAGTGTCCCAACTATGAAGGCGGAACAAATACCAATTAGAAAATCAGTCTGAGGGTGGTACCCAGGGTGCCTAATTCAGAAAGTGAACAGACTAAGGACGGTGCACTGGCTGAAGAGAGCTGTGCATTGTGGGCAGACAGATACAGTAGGGATCGCCTCAGTGGTTTTCTTTCCTTCTAGGTTCTAAGCCAGGGACCACTTTGTTGTGCCAATTTTGTGCTGTGAGTCTAGAATGAATTGGTGATGGTCAGAGAGGGAGGGGCTCTTGTTCTATGTTCTCTGCTTCTATTGATTAAGAATGTTAGAATAGGGCAGTACAATACAGCCCTTACAGTCTTTTCTCCAGGACTGGAACTCTTACATGCCACCCCCTTGCAGTGCAGGGGTAATTTGCTCTCTCCTCTTGACTTTGCATGTCATTTACATAAGAATATATTGCACTTTGAGTATACAAACCATGATTTTTTTTCAGATCTCATGTTGCACCTGGAAAAGAACCATTCCCTGGATTAGTATCTGTGAGGCTGGAGAGTGGAGGTGGTTCCAAGCCTTTGTCCACACTTTGTTTATTTCCCACCATGTAAGTTTGAATGATCCTCTTCCATGTTACCTATTTCCTTGAAGTTGAGTGATGAACCCTAAGAAGGCCTTTTATTCATACAACATCTGTTTCTCTGATTTTCCAGGCTCCTTGTTGTTTGGAATACCCAGAATCAACGTTGTAAGTTCATATGGGCATAATATTCAGTATATTAATACACACTGGAGACAGTCTTGCCTACTAGAAAGCCAGGTACTACAGGGTTATAAAAGTCATTTGAAACCTTGTAAAGCCCAAGACACCTAGCCAATGCCTAGGCCCTGTTTCTTGATGTAGTCAGGTGATAACACACGAACACTTGTACAGCCTTCTCCAGCATGTGCCAAAAGTTCATGCTAAGTACTACATAAATTATCACCTAATTAAGTACTGTTATGATTTGGATTGGGAGGAAGTGTAAACTTGATTCTCCTTGGAGAGCAGTATGCAGCAATATGATGTGGAATTAATTGTATGGGTCTAGGTCAAAGATCAAAGTACAAGTGGAATTGCTATTGCAAAGGGAGAATTTGAAAAGGATTTTTGTTGGCATCTCCGTAACTTCATGTTTTAAAATCACTCTGTGTCTTCCAGCACACAACTGTTTCCCTTTCCTCTTTCATCTCTAGCTCACTACAAATGGCTTCTCTAGCATTGTTCTTGTTCCTTTCTGCAGTGTTTGTCTAGCTTAATTTTTTTGCCAATTAAGAAGAGGGGTACAAAAAATCTGCACTAGACAATCTGGTTTAAATATTCTTTCTGCTGAATATTGACTGACTTTGGGAAAGTGTTCCAATTATAGGAGACTAGGTTTCTTTTTATTAAACATCAGGGATCACAGTTCCTGTACCATACGCTTTGTGTATGTGTGATGCTGGGTGCAGACTCAAAGCTTTGAGACAGGAAAAATTAAGCAATTTCTACCACTTCCCCACCATTCTGGTTCCTACTGTGCTATCACTCTGTGTATCTGGTTATGCTGGTTGGACCACCTCTTGTCCCTGATTACCCAAGCTGGTTCTTATGTCCTCACCAAAATACCTCTCCTTGGTGTCCTTATATATGTGTTGGATTTCGAGTGACCTTAACTCTCTCTCTGGTTATTCAGATTTCTAATTACCATTGTCACAAAGCTTGTGTGTTCATTTCTTCCCATTGAACTATCTAGAGTATTTTCTCCTCTGCTCATTGATAGAGGGTTTAGTAGTCTATAACAGATTCATACACACAGCTACTTGGATGGTTATTGGCATGTAGGAACTACTCAACACATTTTAGTTATTTTCTTTGACCAGGGAATTGATTTATCATGTAAAACTGTGAGTGTACATTCATTTGTTGGATCTCCCCCTTGAGTTAACACCTGCCCTGCATTTATCTGATTCTGTGTCTCTACTGTAGCAGCTCATGAGAAGGCAATGGCTGTTCTCCTCTCAGTGTTCTCTTTGCCACTTGCTTGTATCTCCCATCTCTTGCCTCTCCAGGAGTTGACTTTCCCATGCCTTGCCTGCCCATCTATGACGTAAGTGGTCATTTTATTGTGTGGGTGGATGCACAAATCTCCCCAACCCATATCACAGCTTCTTTTGAATGCCTGCTGCCTCATTTTTAAATCTAGAGGCCTGGAAGATTTATATCATACCCTCCTGGCCTGGAGATTACTCAGTATCTTCCTTCCTATTGAAATCACCTCCTTTGTCATACCTGTTGGCAAAAATTTGATCTCTGAAGTCCTTCTTACTTCTCTAGGAGTCTTTTGATAAGTAAATACAAAGGACTGAATGTCCTCAATCCTTCTTAGGGTCTCCCTTACTTAAATGTATCTCTTTCAAAATGATTTTTGTATATTTTTCAAAACACTGGAAAAATTTCAAACTGTATCATGCTTCCCATGTATCTGTGTAACAAAAATTATGTGATTAAACACTACAGTACAATGATTTCCACATTTTTAGATGCTTATCTCTTCATTATTCCTCCAGGATAATAAAAAGTCATCGACCAGAGACAAATCATTTGAGGGTACACAGCAACAGACTTTATTTGAATTCTATAGAGGGACTGAAAGTTCAGAAAGACTCTGCAGCAGTTGGGCACTGAATTTTCTCTATGATTTAAGCAGTCTGTTGAGTTCTGGAGATGTCCTCAGAGGTCAGACATGAATCAAAGTCTTAACGAGGCAACAGTCAGAGAAAAGTATAAATCTCTATGAGCATAACTAATACAGAACTGAGAAATGCTTTGTGAGCCTGGCAGGGGCATGGTGGATAATCTCTACTGGGGAGGATTTGGGAAGCTGAGACCTCAGCTAGTAGAGATAGTTCAAAAGCTAAACATCAAATACTGAGTGTCAATGTTTCCTTACCTCTGGACATCTCTGATTTGGTTAACACCCACCTCACAGCATTCAGTTACATAACTATGAGGAGAAATGGCTGTTTTCAGCTAAAGGTCAGGGACTGTATCATGCAGAGTTAACAAATGAAAATTATGTTCCGCTTGGTGCATCAAGCTTTATTACTAATGATAATGTTGCTATAGCTGTCACTACTGTTAACTGCTCAACCCATTCTGCCATCATCACCACCCACAATCCCTCCCCTCTTCTATTTCTTTGACTGCTATGCAATGTTTATTTCTACCCAGTTCTACTGGTTTAAACTCTTTATGTATTTAAATTAGAATGCGATATCAATTTAAAGAAAGATTTTTAAGTATGCTAATTAATGGTATATTTTGTCAGTAGAACAATCTCAGCTAATACTACACTCTCACTTTCAGAAAGTGCTCTCATAATAGGACACTGGTTATGAGCAGAACTATGTGTCTTCCTTTCTGGAGACTCCAGGGAAGAAGTGTGACTATTTTGCATATAGTCATGCTACAGCTCCATGGGGGTGTGTTTTAGGACATTAGATTCTTTCTTCTGTGTCCTTCCAAACTGCTTTCCTTCTAAGACATTTAGCATAATAACTGTCCACTCTGGCAAAGGGTTTGCTATTTTCCATTCTGCCTGAGACTGGCATTCTCTTATGGTTCCACAAATTCTATTTCGTTTCTTCTGACTCCAAGACTCTGTGCACACATGTTCTTCTCTCGTATGAAAACTCCCTTCCTCTTCTGACCGGCCGGCCAACCTTGAAGCAGTCCTATAGGGTACTCAGTCAAGTCAATACATGTTTCATTTCCAAGCCATTTCCTTATCACCGGGAGATCAGCAGTGGTGGCCCTTTGCATTCTCAAGCACAGTGTGTTCCTCTTAACCATGAGCTCTTACAGACTCAGTGTGCTACGGGCTGCTGTTGATGATGTCTCATTATCTGTTCATTGAATCACTTGGTTTTTAACACCCTTGTGCTATTTGGAAGAAGGACATTATCTTTCTTGCACAAATACAGCACTTGCAGAGTGGTAGTAGGAAATACTAATCTAGTAAGTGAATGAAGTTGGGTTCAGGGACTAGGCTGAATGGAGATAAAATCCTTTTCCCAGTCAGAGCACTTCTATGAACAGTTTTCATTTCATTGCATTTGCAGTGATTTCTCATTTTCAAATTCAATCTCATTTAAAAGAATTATATGCACATATGTCACCCTGATCACCTAATTGGCTGTAATGGCCTCAGGGACAGCAGTGGAAATATTTCACTCAGTTTGGCAGAGCCAGAAGAATGTGATTGGAGAATACATCAAACACCCGAAGTTTAACCCAGGGAGCTGGAGTCTATTTTAAGTTTAAGAAGTGGATGTGTTCTCAGGGTGGGATGAACAGAGTGGAATAATTTTGTGTGAGCCTCTCTGCTGGCAGCCCTAATGCAAAACGACCTCACTCAGCGCTGAATGGCATGAGCTCAGGAAAGGCCCTCTGAGTCTGTTGTAAATCTCACTGTCTGATTCATCTTGGTACCAGCTCCTTTAGGGTCACGGAGCCTTGGACAGTTTCCTCTCTCTGAAATTAAGTGTGTATGTTGGCCAGGCCAGGCACAGCAATGGCAATTTTGGCTGAGTTGATTCCTGGAGGAATGTTCTAGTTAATTGGATAAGAAAATTTTGAAAGAAATGATTTAGAATATGACGCTGTCTTTAAGGAAATCACCTTCAAGTGGAACTGCCTTTATTTAGTCAGAAGGCAGTTCACATGTTGTATGAGAAGGTTTAAGCTTCAAGTGTAAAAGGTTCAGAAGAAATCCCACAGTCCATTACAGAGAAATGGAAACCAGAAGAGAATATTAGGGGCTGAGAGAGAGAAAGGAAAAATAAACCTTCTTAGCTTCAGTTCTGCCTTCCCCATGCATTGAGCAAGAGATGAACACTGATGTGTGCCTTTGACCACTCTTTTTTGAGATTTCCATGAATTCTGCTCTTTCCTTTTTCTCAACCATTTTTACATGCTTATTTTTTTTAACTTATGCTTTTGAATCATAGTTGTTAATTTTGTATTGTTGATTGCCTTCTGGGATACTTACACTGAAAATGGCTTTCTGCAATTTCATGGTTTGATTTTTCACCCTCAGTTTTGAAAGTATTCTCGCTCTTCTCAAAATTACTTCATGTCTCTCTGTGTGTTATATGCACATGCACCCAGAAGACTAGAAGAGAGCAGCAGTTCATCTAGAACTGAAGCTCCAAGTGGCTGTGAGCTGCATGCTGTGGGTGCTGGGACTAGAACATGGGTCCTCTCGAAAAGCAATGAGTGCTTTGAACCACATCGGTCTCTCTCCAACCCTCAGTTTGTCATTTTAAATTATATCTTTGGATACTTTAGGAAAGTCTAATTTACACAACCACACACCCACATAAACACATATGCACACAACTGATTTTACTGCTTATATGTTCAGGACTGCTTCAGACAGCTTTGGCTGTGTCAATGTCATGAGGATGTACTCAGGCTTCATAGTTTGTCTTTTGTCTTCAGTATGTAATTTATATGAATTACTTGTACATAGAGCATGAGGGTTTAGATATCTATCTTCTTCTGAATATTAGTTAGTTTACCACAATTTATTAAACATTTTTCCTACTGAATTGCTTCAAATATTTTATCAAAATTATTTCACATTAAGAGTGGGTGCATATTATTTTCCCTGTTCTCATTCTCAGACAAGAAGTTTCCCACAGGATTTCTGAATGTGACACCAATAATACATTGTTTGAATAGACTCATGTCATTCACAATTTATTATCTTTATATTACATGACTAGTTTTTATTTGCTAATGCTTTAAAATAATTAACTTATGTGCAATATTAGTAATTTTTTCTATGAGTGACTTGAGGTCTTCACTGTAGTGGGTCCATAAAATAATTGCTCAAGATTGAAATGAGAACATCTCTTTACTTATAGATTTCTGAAGTTTTAAACCTCAATATTCTACCATATCTACAAAAATTTAAGTAAAAATTTAAGAAGTAAGAACTTCATCTGTTTGGCTTAGTAGTGGGAGAAGACATCACACTGCCCCACTCCATCCCACCTTGGTCTCAGATCATCCCTTTACATAATATGCTACGTTACAGCTACCTATTCATTACCAGCCACTTGTTAAGCAGATCAGTGTGTTCAAGTTACCCCTACTTTACTCAATAATGGTTCCAAAAAACAAGAATATGATTCTGGCAAGTGGGATATGTGCAAGGGAAATGTAAAACTCTTCCTTTAAGAGAAAGAGTGAAAGTGAAGGAAGATATGTGGGGAAATAAAAAGATAGAGATGAGCAAGAGTGAGGGAGGAGGAGAGCAAATCATATGACTGTTTCTGCATGTGTGGAGTGTGTGTGCACATGTTTGTGTGCATGTGCATGCATGTAGAGGCTGGGGTTCAGTGTCTGGATCTTCAACCACTGTCCTCTTTTATTTCCTTTACTTTTTGAGACAAGACTTTTCATGGAAGTTGGCGCCACTGAATTGGCCAGACCAGCTTTCCAGCAAGCCCAAGGGATCCTCCTGTCTCAGCTTCACCAGTGCTCAGATTACAGGAGCAGGCTGGCACACTTGACATTTTATGTGAATGCAGGGAATCCATGCTCAAGCCTCATGCTTATATGGCAAACACTTTACCAGTGAGCCTTCTCCCCAGCCCACCAATATGACTCTTACTACAGGATTCTTATATAATTGTTCTATCTTATTGTTACTGTTGACAATTTCTTACTGTTAAATTTACAAATTAAACTTTTTTTTTGCTGGAATGTGCGTAAAGAAAACAACCCTGATATATGTAGAGTTTGATATGTTGTGATTTCAGGCATCTACTGAGGAGCTTGGAATCGGTCCCTTGTTGATAAAGAGATGACTCCATTTCTTATTTGGCAGAGTAAACTAGTGGTGCTATGTGGCTCTGGAGCTTCCTTTGTGATATGCTTTTTAAGAAAAAGCCATGAGCATTTTTCTTTGGAGAAAGTTTTCCCACATTTCAACCACAATCCTTTCCCTTGTCAAGAGTGAAGATTTGCAACATCACATCTTTTTAATAATTTAAAACATGCTTGCCAAATTTATTATAAGATCATTCACAAGGCTCAACTATACTCCTTGTAGATAGATACCAAAAAGTGAGACAGTCTTATCTTAGAAAAGCCATGGCAACTCATGACAAATCAAATGTAATTAAGTACATTGTGTGGGAAGTAATCAATAGACACACAGAATTTCATAGGTCAAATGGTGACATGGTCAGCCTCCAGCCATTCCAAGTCTTTTTAAGGAGTATTTCCTGAGTGTCCTCTGCTACTCAAATGACACAATGCATGCGGAAGTCACTCTCGTGGAATTTAGCATGAAGAAGATAGCCTTTCAGAGGAGCCAATGTTTGAAGGTCTCAGAAGGAAGTTTCCAAAAAAACTTTCTAGTACCCCTGGGAAAGAATAACTATCATTTGCCCAGGACCAGAGAACATGAAGCTACTAAGCCATGTGGACCTGGCGTGTTGCCTTCCCTTCTCTTTGGAAACCTTTTCTCTTTGACATTATCCGACATAGACCTACTGCTAAGTGAGAAGCAGATGAAACGGACAGAAAATCTAAACACATTTCCAAGGGCAGCTGCCCATTCTAGGTGGATATTGGGGATGGGAGGGTAAGTGTAACCTTGCTGGAGGATTGACCTGGTATGTAATCCGTTATCAGTCAGGATTGGTAGTAACCGAATTAAACTTTCTTTGTTGTTGTCTGATGGCAAAGCAAAATGTAAAGTTACATTTCCCAATGATTTTGGTTTTGGTTTTTCCTGGCTGAACCATTTTGAAAAGGGACACAAAAGAAAATTCAGCTCTTTGCCTCATTTTCTGTTATTGTGATAATCTGATTCTCAGCGATGTGAAAATGCTCTCCAATTGCTCACTGTGATTTCTTCCACAGTCTGCAGATCTACAAACCCATCACATGAGGATAGGGAAGGATTTTACTATCTTGTCAAAGGTGGCCTTTGAAGTCTAATTGAGGAACCTGGCATAAAGAAATAGCCTTCTCTGCTGAAACCAGTGTTCAGAGTTCCAAGGAGGAAATACTGTGTTGGCTTGGTGGCTGAGGTGTTCCATTAATTGACTTTTAAGTGTGCTTTCAGTGTGAAGTCTCTTTTTTCCAAGGCAAGGAGTGGGGAATAGAAGTATCAACTAGAGTCCCCACTAATAATGGTGTACATTCAATCAGTGATGGCTACCCCAGAAGCATTTTTGGTGATCATTTTACCAACTGCCTCTCTAGCTATTTCCTGGGTAAATCTTGGTTCTTTTTGGAAAGACAAATAGCACTAAAACTAAAGAAAGTTGCATGGCTGACTCTACAGCACCAGAATTGCCCAACAAAATTGCTGTTAGCAGCCAAAGGCCACCTTGTCAGAGTGTGAGAGCAAGTGTGGCTAAAGGCATCCCAGGGAAAAATAGAACCCTGTCTAGACTGGTTGGAACATGTCATGTGCCTAATTAAACAGCCCTTCTTCAGAGGGCCAGTGCTATGTAAACGCTGCTTGTTTGTATTAATTGCTTGTGGAGCACACCTTTAATGCGATTTCATGTTGCATGGGCTCATGGGGATTGTGCCAAAAGATTAAATAATGCAATACTGTTACTCTTCCAGCAAAGAAAAAATGGAAGTGTATCCCCCGCATTGGTGGGGATACCGGAATTAGTATCTTGGCTTCTAGCATCTGGTCCCGACCAGTCTTTAGTCAACCATCCTGTCAAAGTAAACTCACTCCAAAAGAAAGAAAGAAAGAAAGAAAGAAAGAAAGAAAGAAAGAAAGAAAGAAAGAAAGAAAGAAAGAAAGGAAGGAAGAAGAAAGGAAGGAAGAAAAAAGGAAGGAAGGAAGGAAGAAAGAAAGAAAGAAAGAAAGAAAGAAAGAAAGAAAGAAAGAAAGAAATGACAAAAGTCTTCTTGTTGAGATTTCTCTTCTCTACTGAATATATTATGTATGCACATTTCCCATTTCTGGTTTGTCTCTTGTGTTGTTGGTCTTGTTATCTGCTTTAAATATGCAAATGCTCTTTAATAGACTAGAAAAAGAATTTGAGGTCATGTAGTTTATTTTAGAGGTGACATGGAGAGAGCTTGTATAGGAATGGGGAGGGCTTGGGGATGATGCAGAAACCAGGAATGCCTGTGCAGTTAACTGTCATGAACATCAGAGCTCAATCACTTTGCAGGACCCTGGGAGGAAATGTCAAATGTGTCTCATCAGATAGAACAACTAGGCTCTGTGTCTTCCAACCATTAAGTGCCATTGGCTTAAGCTAACCCTGGGGGCTATTATTCCTATGTTTTCCATCTGCTGTGCTTGGGCTAAGCTCTCAGACAATGAAATAGTGGCCAAGGTTTGTCTCACAGTGTGTCTCAAGTACAGGGCAGGGCTGGGTCATGGAAAGTGCCCGCTATTGCTTCTACTCAGTTCTTCTCAAATTAGCACAAATGAGTTTGTCTTCATGCTTCCCTCCATGGGGTCTAGTTGTTAGATCTCAAGAAAAACAGCAGATGGCAGGGGTGGGAGGAGTCGCCGTGAAGAGTTTTGGCAAATAGACACAGTCTGGAGAAGAACAGGCTCAGACAGCTTGAGATGAGTTTACAAAGCTGGTTTCTGGAGGTCTGAGCAGGTCACAGGTTGCTTGACCCACTTAAATGTTTTACAGCCAGGAAGTTATGGTCACTGGCCTCCCCAGCACTGAACTCCCCATTTTTATTCCCACTCTCAGTCTTGGACAAAATATGGAAATTAGGAAGTAAAGGGTAAAGTAATGTTATTCATGGTAAATTGTTTCAGGATGGGCTGGAGGTCATCATATTAAGCAAAAATAATCCAGTCTTGGATAGACAGAGATCATGTGTTTTTCCTCATATGTAGATCCTAGATTATATACATATATGTACTCAATATAAATATATGTACTTAATATATTTTATACATATGTGTCTTTGAGTAGAAGCAATAATATATAAAAGTATGACAGGAGCATTTGGGAAGGGGGACAAAAGAGGTGTATAGAGGGTGTAAAAATAAACAAACCTGACTGCTTGAACAAAAATGTTATAAACCCTGTCACTTTATGTAAAGAATATATGTCAATAAGCAAACAAGTACATGCTTTTGCTCTGACTCATTTAAAACCATATATCATTATCATATTTTAATTGATTTTATGTGATGTTCTATCAGATCAAGGTCTTAACTATTATCTTTAGGCAATCTTTATATATTCAATTACTGTGTTTTTTTTTAATGACTTTTCTTTGGGTAAATCCCCTTTCAGTAATCTTGTTAAAAGATTGTCTATTGAACTTGATCTTCATATATACTCTAGCTTGTTCAGTGACTAGTATTGTTTGGGGAGAACAAATTGGATTAAAATAGTCCTTAGTTCTGAGGTGTCACTCAGCACCTACTTAGTAAGTGAATTCTAGGGAAAATTCATTCATTGGTAGGTCTTCGTTTCTAGAAATGGAGAAGTCACCAGTAAACAATGTGAAGGGTGAGTGAAGTAATGAGTAAGAAATCACTATCATGTAAACCAGTTCTATGAAAACATCCCCTTAGTGTGTATTGTGTACCTGAGCGCTGTATAGTACGTCACACATAACATAGGGATATGTGGTTATACAGGCTGCATATGAGAAACTCCACCTCTCAATTTCACAGAGATGCACTCTAGAGCCAGCACTGATGTGACTAATATCTATACCAGTCTGTGAGGCAAAAATATGCAATATGCATGCTTATACAGTTCACAGTTGAGGCAAGGGGATGAAAATTAGTTAAAAACAAGAAAGCAGCATACATGATACATGTATGTTACACATAGTACTAAGGTGTATGGACAAAGAATAGTATGTGCTTAAATGCACATCTTACACACACGTGGGCTGTGTGACATGGCCTGTGACTTTAGGCTGCAGGATTATGCAGTATGTTGCTGCACTGAATCATAGCCAGTTATTGCATGACATAGACATTTGTGTATCTAAGCTTACCCAGTCCTAGAAAAGGTACAGCAAAGTTATGATAGGAAAGTTAAAAAATAGTATACCTCTATAGGGAGCTGCTGCTGAATAGTTGTTTACACTGTGTTA